>NC_083575.1:76917023-76922023 GCF_027579695.1 Neoarius graeffei | reverse complement strand
CAACAGGTCAAATTCGCAGGTACATTTCTGGTTGTTACTTTTGAACCATACGTCTGATCGTCAAAAGCTTAGTATCTCTGGAATGCTTGGGTCAAAATGAATCCAACGCGCCCTGTTTCGTCATATTGCACCTGGTAGATTTTCCGCCATTTTGAATTATGTGAAAATCAATTAAAATGCTACTCCTCCCTCAGTTTTTGACCATTTTCTCCCAAATTTGGTCCATAGCAACGGTGGAGGAAACTGCACAAGAATCTTACACGGATTTTCGAATTTCATAAGCGTTTGGCTGTGGCAGCCAATCAAATTTGGCTGCACAGACGCGAAAGAGGATGTGTGCTCACATCTCGGCCGCCCTTTGGCAGATCTTAACGAAACTTGGTGGCATTATGACAGACACCACCAGAAAGGTCCCCAAAAAACGTGGACCAACTTGGCCGCTAGGGGGCGCTATAACTAGCAAAAATGAATTTTGGCTCATATCTCATGATGCGTTTGGGCTAAAAACAAAATTCCACGATCTCTGGAATCCTTGGTTCAAGCCGAATCCATCGCACCCTATCACGTCATATTCAGCCTTGAGGATTTTCCGCCATTTTGAATTTTGTTAAAATCAATGAAATTCTATGTCAACCCATAGAACCGTCAGACGAGAGGTTGAGAAATTTGGCACACTGATTCTAGGCTCGCTCAAGGTTCTTGTCAGCAAATTTCAACTCACCGCCTCAAACTCTCTAGCGCCACCAACAGGACAAAGTTGGAAGTACATTTCTGCTTGTTACTTTTGAACCGTACGGCTGATTGTCAAAATCTTAGTATTGCTGGAATCCATCAGTCAAACCGAATCCAACCTATCCTATCTCGTCATATTGCACCTGGTAGATTTTCCGCCATTTTGAAATTTGTTAAAATCATGTAAATTGCTACTCCTCCCTCAATTTTTGACCAAATTTGCCCAGACTTGGTTGATAGCATCATTGCACCAAGCCGCACAAAATTTATCCTCAGTCTTTTGAAATTTTTAAACTGTTTGGCCGCAGCAGCCAATGAAACTCAGCTGCGAAGATGTCAAACAGGATGTGAGCTCATATCTCGGCAGCCCTTTGACATTTCTTAACCAACCTTGGTGGGATTATGCCCCACCCCTCCGCAAGCTCTCCTACCAAATTTGGTGCACATTGGCCATTAGGGGGCGCTATAACTATACAAAATATGAGCCAAAATATATGTCATTGAGCTCATATGTCAGCAGTCTTCTAGCACACACACACACACACACACACACACACCAAGTACACTTGAAGTAATTTCAGCCATCACAGTCAATCGAATTTGATGATGAAGCCGCCGAACAACAAATGACCTTGTATCTCAGTCAAACGATGGTATATCGACATGAAACTTCTTGTGTGTGCTCGTGACCATCTGTCTGGCCCAAATGCATTCTGCGAGCCTGACGACTAGGCTCATAGCCTGCTTGGCCCCCTCATTGCTGCTTGCAGCTATATTTATTATTATTATTCAGTCCACTTCCGCCTCTGCAAGTCTATGGCAGCCCATAGAACCGTCTGGTAAAAAGTTGTGAAATTTGGCACACTGATTCTAGACACTCTCAACATTCCTCTCAGCAAATTTCAGGCCTCTACCTCAAACCCGTTAGCGCCACCAACAGGTCAAATTCGCAGGTACATTTCTGCTTGTAACTTTTGAACCGTTGGTCTGATTTTCAAAAACTTGATATCCCTGGAATCCTTGGGCCAAGACGAATCCAACGCACCCCATGACGTCATTTCCCGCCCATATATTTTAACCGCCATTTTGAATTTTGTGAAAATCAATTAAAATGTTTCAACTCCCTCAATTTTTTATAAATTTCTCCCAAACTTGGAAGATAGCATAATTGGACGAACCTGCACAAAAGTTATACCCGGTGATTTGAATTTCACAAGCGTTTGGCCGTGGCAGCCAATCAAATTTGGCTGCGAAGACGCGAAACTGGAAGTGTGTTCATTTCTCGGCGGCCCTTTGGCCTATCTTGACGAAACTTGGTGGGATAATGCGCCACCCCTTCCCAAAGGGCCCCAAAAAATTTGGAACAAATTGGCCGCTAGGGGGCGCTATAACTAGGAAAAATGTCTTTTGGCTCATATCACATGATGCATTTGGCGTAGAAACAAAATTCCACTATGTCAGGAATTCTTGGCTGAAGACGAATCCATCGCAACCTATGACGTCATATTCTGCCTTGAGGATTTTCCGCCATTTTGAATTTTGTTAAAATCAATGAAATTCTATGGCAACGCATAGAACCGTCTGACTAGAGGTTTTTAAACTTGGCACACTGATTCTATGCTGCCTCAAGGATCATGTCACCAAATTTCAACTCAGCACCTCAAACTCTCTAGCGCCACCAACAGGTCAAAATCACAGTTACATTTCTGCTTGTAACTTTTGAACAATACGTCTGATCATCAAATTCTTAGTATCCCTGGGATGCTTGGCTCAAAAGGAATCCAACGCGCCCTGTCTCGTCATATTCCACCCAGTAGATTTTCCGCCATTTTGAATTATGTGAAAATCAATTAAAATGCTTCTCCTCCCTCAATTTTTGAAGAATTTCTCCCAAACTTGGTAGATGGCAACTGGGGACTAAGCTGCACAAAAAACTTACCCAGTTTTTAGAATTTCCTAAGCGTTTGGCCGTGGCAGCCAATCAAAATTGGAAGGCAGATGCAAAACAGGAAGTGTGCTCATTTCTCGGCCACCCTTTGGCGTATCTTAACGAAACTTGGTGGCATTATGGACCACGCCTCCCCAAAGGGCACCAAAAAATTTGGAACAAATTGGCTGCTAGGGGGCGCTATAACTGGGAAAAATGTCTTTTGGCTCATATCTCATGATGCGTTTTGGATAGAAACAAAATTCCATTATCTCTGGATTCCATGTGTCAAGACAAATCCATCGCACCCTATGACGTCATATTCTGACTTGATGTTTTTCCACCATTCTGAATTTTGTTAAAATCAATGAAATTCAATGGCAACCCATAGAACCATATGACTAGAGGTTTTCAAATTTGGCAGCCTGATTCTATGCTCCCTCAAGGGTCTTGTCGCCAAGTTTCAACTCACCACCTCAAACTCTCTAGCGCCACCAACAGGTCAAATTCGCAGGTACATTTCTGCTTGTTACTTTTGAACCATACGTCTGATCGTCAAAATCTTAGGATCTCTGGAATGCCTTGGTGACATCGAATCCAACGCGCCCTGTTTTGTCATATTGCACCTGGTAGATTTTCCGCCATTTTGAATTATGTGAAAATCAATTAAAATGCTTCTTCTCCCTCAGTTTTTGACCAATTTCTCCCAAGCTTGGTACATAGCAACGGTGGACGAAGCTCCACAAGAATCTTACACGGATTTATGAATTTCATAAGTGTTTGGCCGTGGCAGCCAATCAAATTTGGCTCCTCAGACGCAAAAGAGGATGTGTGCTCACATCTCGGCCGCCCTTTGGCAGATCTTAATGAAACTTGGTGGCCTTTTGCCAGATGCCACCAGAAAGGTGCCCAACAAACTTGGAACAACTTGGCAGCTAGGGGGCGCTATAACTAGGAAAAATTACTTTTGGCTCATATCTCATGATGTGTTTGGGCTAGAAACAAAATTCCACTATCTCTGGAATCCTTGGCTCAAGCCGAATCCATCGCAGCCTATGACGTCATATTTAGCCTTTAGGATTTTCCGCCATTTTGAATTTTGTAAAAATCAATTAAAATGCTTCTCCTCCCTCAATTTTTCACCAATTTCTCCCAAACTTGGTAGATAGCAACTTTGGACTAAGCTGCACAAGGGCATTTCCTGGCCCAAGTGCATTCTGCTGGCCTTACGACTAGGCTCATATGCTGCTTGGCCCCCACATTGCTGCTTGCAGCTATATTTGGGGGCCAAGCAGCGAAGCTGCGAAGGCACCCATAGTGATTCTATTGTTTCTTATTATTATTATTATTATTATTATTATTATTGGGGGCCAAGCAGCAAAGCTGCGAAGGCACCCATAGTGATTCTATTGTTTCTTATTATTATTGGGGGCCAAGCAGCGAAGCTGCGAAGGCACCCATAGTGATTCTATTGTTTCTTATTATTATTATTATTATTATTATTATTATTATTGGGGGCCAAGCAGCAAAGCTGCGAAGGCACCCATAGTGATTCTATTGTTTCTTATTATTATTATTATTATTATTATTATTATTATTATTATTCAGTCCACTTCCGCCTCTGCAAGTCTATGGCAGCCCATAGAACCGTCTGGTAAAAAGTTGTGAAATTTGGCACACTGATTCTAGACACTCTCAACATTCCTCTCACCAAATTTCAGGCCTCTACCTCAAACCCGTTAGCGCCACCAACAGGTCAAAGTCCCAGGTACATTTCTGCTTGTAACTTTTGAACCGTTGGTCTGATTTTCAAAAACTTGGTATCCCTGGAATCCTTGGGCCAAGACGAATCCAACGCACCCCATGACGTCATTTCCCGCCCATATATTTTTCCCGCCATTTTGAATTTTGTGAAAATCAATTAAAATGTTTCAACTCCCTCAATTTTTTACCAATTTCTCCCAAACTTGGAAGATAGCATAATTGGACCAACCTGCACAAAAGTTATACCCGGTGATTTGAATTTCACAAGCGTTTGGCCGTGGCAGCCAATCAAACTTGGCTGCAAAGATGCGAAACAGGAAGTGTGCTCATTTCTCGGCCACCCTTTGGCGTATCTTAACGAAACTTGGTGCCTTTATGCAGCACCCCTCCCGAAAGGGCCCCAAAAAATTTGGAACAAATTGGCTGCTAGGGGGCGCTATAACTAGGAAAAATGTCTTTTGGCTCATATCTCATGACTCGTTTTGGCTAGAAACAAAATTCCACTATGGCAGGAATCCTTGGCTCAAGACGAATCCATCGCACCCTATGACGTCATATTCTGCCTTGATGATTTTCC
>NC_083575.1:76907023-76909523 GCF_027579695.1 Neoarius graeffei | reverse complement strand
TTGTTACTTTTGAACCATACGACTGATCATCAAAATCTTAGTATCGCTGGAATACTTGGGTCACCACGAATCCAGGGGCCCTGTCTCGTCATATTCCACCCAGGAGATTTTCCGCCATTTTGAATTATGTGAAAATCAATTAAAATGCTTCTCCTCCCACAATTTTTGAAGAATTTCTCCCAAACTTGGTACATGGCAACTGGGGACTAAGCTGCACAAGAAACATACCCGGTTTTTAGAATTTCTTAAGCGTTTGGCCGTGGCAGCCAATCAAATTTGGCTGGCAGATGCAAGACAGGAAGTGTGCTCATTTCTCGGCGAACCTTTGGCGTATCTTAACGAAACTTGGTGGCTTTATGCAACACCCCTCCCCAAAGGGCAGCAAAAAATTTGGAACAAATTGGCTGCTAGGGGGCGCTATAACTAGGAAAAATGTCTTTTGGCTCATATCTCATGATGCGTTTTGCCTAGAAACAAAATTCCACTATGTCAGGAATCCTTGGCTCAAGCCGAATCCACCGCACCCTATGACGTCATATTCTGCCTTGAGGATTTTCCACCATTTTGAATTTTGTTAAAATCAATGAAATTCTATGGCAATGCATAGAACCGTCTGACTAGAGGTTTTTAAACTTGGCACACTGATTCTAGGCTGCCTCAAGGATCTTGTCACCAAATTTCAACTCAGCACCTCAAACTCTCTAGCGCCACCAACAGGTCAAAATTGCAGGTACATTTCTGCTTGTTACTTTTGAACCATACGTCTGATCATCAAATTCTTAGTGTGGCTGGAATGTTTGGGTCAAAAGGAATCCAATGGGCCCTGTCTCCTCATATTCCACCCAGTAGATTTTCCGCCATTTTGAATTATGTGAAAATCAATTAAAATGCTTCTCCTCCCTCAATTTTTGGAAAATTTCTCCCAAACGTGGTACATGGCAACTGGGGCCTAAGCTGCACAAGAAATATGCCCGGTTTTTAGAATTTCTTAAGCGTTTGGCCGTGGCAGCCAATCAAATTTGGCTGGCATATGCAAAACAGGAAGTTTGCTCATTTCTCGGCCACCCTTTGGCGTAGCTTAACGAAACTGGGTGGCTTTATGCAGCACCCCTCCCCAAAGGGCAGCAAAAAATTTGGACCAAATTGGCTGCTAGGGGGCGCTATAACAAGGAAAAATGTCTTTAGGCTCATATCTCATGATGCGTTTTGGCTAGAAACAAAATTCCACTATGTCAGGAATCCTTGGCTCAAGACGAACTCATCGCACCCTATGACGTCATATTCTGCCTTGAGGATTTTCCACCATTTTGAATTTTGTTAAAATCAATGAAATTCTATGGCAATGCATAGAACCGTCTGACTAGAGGTTTTTAAACTTGGCACACTGATTCTAGGCTGCCTCAAGGATCTTGTCACCAAATTTCAACTCAGCACCACAAACTCTCTAGCGCCACCAACAGGTCAAAATTGCAGGTACATTTCTGCTTGTTACTTTTGAACCATACGTCTGATCATCAAATTCTTAGTGTGGCTGGAATGCTTCGGTCAAAAGGAATCCAACGCACCCTGTTTCACCATGTTCCACCCAGTAGATTTTCCGCCATTTTGAATTATGTGAAAATCAATTAAAATGCTTCTCCTCCCTCAATTTTTGACCAATTTCTCCCAAACTTGGTAGATGGCACCTGGGGACTAAGCTGCATAAAATACTTACCCGCTTTTTAGAATTTCCTAAGCGTTTGGCCGTGGCAGCCAATCAAATTTGGATGGCAGATGCAAAACAGGAAGTGTGCTCATTTCTCAGCCACCCTTTGGCGTATCTTAACGAAAGTTGGTCGCATTATGCAGGATGCCTCCCCAAAGGGCTGCAAAAAATTTGGAACAAATTGGCTGCTAGGGGGCGCTATAACTGGGAAAAATGTCTTTTGGCTCATATCTCATGATGACTTTTGGGTAGAAACAAAATTTCATGATCTCTGGAATCCATGGGTCAAGACGAATCCATCGCACCCTATGACGTCATATTCTGACTTGAGGATTTTCCGCCATTTTGAATTTTGTTAAAATCAATGAAAGTCGATGGCAACGCATAGAACCATCTGACTAGAGGTTTTTAAACTTGGCACACTGATTCTAGGCTGCCTCAAGGATCATGTCACCAAATTTCAACTCAGCACCTCAAACTCTCTAGCGCCACCAACAGGTCAAAGTCGCAGGTACATTTCTGCTTGTTTCTTTTGAACCATACGTCTGATCATCAGACTCTTACGACCGCTGGAATGCGTGGGCCAAACCGAATCCAACGTGCCCTGTCTCGTCATATTCCACCCAGTAGATTTTCCCCCATTTTGAATTATGTGAAAATCACTTGAAATGGTTCTCCTCCCTCAATTTTTGAACAATTTCTCCCAAACTTGGTACATGGCAACTGGGGAAGAAGCTGCACAAGAAGCCTACCCGATTTTTAGAATTTCATAAGCGTTTGGCCGTGTCAGCCAAT
>NC_083575.1:76899523-76904523 GCF_027579695.1 Neoarius graeffei | reverse complement strand
CTGCACAAAAGTTATACCCGGTGATTTGAATTTCACAAGCGTTTGGCCGTGGCAGCCAATCAAATTTGGCTGCGCAGACGCAAAACAGGAAGTGCACTCATATCTCGGTGGCCCTTTGGCCAATCTTGACGAAACTTGGTGGCCTTATGCGAAACCCCTTCCCAAAGGGCCACAAAAAATTTGGACCAAATTGGACGCTAGGGGGCGCTATAACTAGGAAAAATGACTTTTGGCTCATATCTCATGATGCGTTTTGGCTAGAAAGAAAATTCAACTATCTCTGGAATCCATGGGTCAAGACGAATCCATCGCACCCTATGACGTCATATTCTGCCTTGAGGATTTTCCGCCATTTTGAATTTTGTTAAAATCAATGAAATTCTATGGCAACGCATAGAACCATCTGACTAGAGGTTTTTAAACTTGGCAGTCTGATTCTAGGCTGCCTCAAGGATCTTGTCACCAAATTTCAACTCAGCACCACAAACTCTCTAGCGCCACCAACAGGTCAAATTCGCAGGTACATTTCTGCTTGTTACTTTTGAACCATACGTCTGATCATCAAAATCTTAGTATCGCTGGAATGGTTGGGTCACACCGACTCCAACGCGCCCTGTCTCGTCATATTCCACCCAGTAGATTTTCCGCCATTTTGAATTATGTGAAAATCAATTAAAATGCTTCTCCTCCCTCAATTTTTGAACAATTTCTCCCAAACTTGGTAGATGGCAACTGGGGACTAATCTGCACAAGAATCTTACCCGGTAATTAGAATTTCCTAAGCGTTTGGCTGTGGCAGCCAATCAAATTTGGCTTGCAGATGCAAAACAGGAAGTGTGCTCATTTCTCAGCCACCCTTTGGCCTATCTTAACAAAACTTGGTGGCTTTATGCAGCACCCCTCCCCAAAGGGCAGCAAAAAATTTGGAACAAATTGGCTGCTAGGGGGCGCTATAACTAGGAAAAATGTCTTTTGGCTCATATCTCATGATGCGTTTTGGGTAGAAACAAAATTCCACTATCTCTGGAATCCATGGGTCAAGGCGAATGCATGGCACCCTATGCCGTCATATTCTGACTTGAGGATTTTCTGCCATTTTGAATTTTGTTAAAATCAAAGAAATTCGATGGCCACCCATAGAACCGTATGACTAGAGGTTTTCAAATTTGGTAGACTGATTCTAGGCTCCCTCAAGGGTCTTGTGACCAAATTTCAACTCACCACCTCAAACTCTCTAGCGCCACCAACAGGTCAAATTCACAGGTACATTTCTGGTTGTTACTTTTGAACCATACGTCTGATCGTCAAAAGCTTAGTATCTCTGGAATGCTTGGGTCAAAATGAATCCAACGCGCCCTGTTTCGTCATATTGCACCTGGTAGATTTTACGCCATTTTGAATTATGTGAAAATCAATTAAAATGCTACTCCTCCCTCAGTTTTTGACCATTTTCTCCCAAATTTGGTCCATAGCAACTGTGGAGGAAGCTGCAGAAGAAACTTACACAGATTTTCGAATTTCATAAGCGTTTGGCCGTGGCAGCCAATCAAATTTGGCTGCACAGACGCGAAAGAGGATGTGTGCTCACATCTCGGCCGCCCTTTGGCAGGATCTTAACGAAACTTGGGGGCATTATGCCAGACACCACCAGAAAGGTCCCCAAAAATCTTGGACCAACTTGGCCGCTAGGGGGCGCTATAACTAGCAAAAATGAATTTTGGCTCATATCTCATGATGCGTTTGGGCTAGAAACAAAATTCCATGATCTCTGGAATCCTTGGCTCAAGCCGAATCCATCGGACCCTATCACGTCATATTCAGCCTTTAGGATTTTCCGCCATTTTGAAGTTTGTAAAAATCAATTAAAATGCTTCTCCTCCCTCAATTTTTCACCAATTTCTCCCAAACTTGGTAGATAGCAACTTTGGACTAAGCTGCACAAGGGCATTACCTGGCCCAAGTGCATTCTGCTGGCCTTCCGACTAGGCTCATATGCTGCTTGGCCCCCACATTGCTGCTTGCAGCTATATTTATTATTATTATTATTATTATTATTATTATTCAGTCCACTTCCGCCTCTGCAAGTCTATGGCAGCCCATAGAACCGTCTGGTAAAAAGTTGTGAAATTTGGCACACTGATTCTAGACACTCTCAACATTCCTTTCACCAAATTTCAGGCCTCTACCTCAAACCCGTTAGCGCCACCAACAGGTCAAAGTCCCAGGTACATTTCTGCTTGTAACTTTTGAACCGTTGGTCTGATTTTCAAAAACTTGGTATCCCTCGAATCCTTGGGCCAAGACGAATCCAACGCACCCCATGACGTCATTTCGCGCCCATATATTTTTCCCGCCATTTTGAATTTTGTGAAAATCAATTAAAATGTTTCAACTCCCTCAATTTTTTATCAATTTCTCCCAAACTTGGAAGATAGCATAATTGGAAGAACCTGCACAAAAGTTATACCCGGTGATTTGAATTTCACAAGCGTTTGGCCGTGGCAGCCAATCAAACTTGGCTGCAAAGATGCGAAACAGGAAGTGTGCTCATTTCTCGGCCACCCTTTGGCGTATCTTAACGAAACTTGGTGCCTTTATGCAGCACCCCTCCCGAAAGGGCCCCAAAAAATTTGGAACAAATTGGCTGCTAGGGGGCGCTATAACTAGGAAAAATGTCTTTTGGCTCATATCTCATGATGCGTTTTGGCTAGAAACAAAATTCCACTATGTCAGGAATCCTTGGCTCAAGAAGAATCCATCGCACCCTATGACGTCATATTCTGCCTTGAGGATTTTCCGCCATTTTGAATTTTGTTAAAATCAGTGAAATTCTATGGCAACGCATAGAACCGTCTGACTAGAGGTTTTTAAACTTGGCACACTGATTCTAGGCTCCCTCAAGGATCTTGTCACCAAATTTCAACTCAGCACCTCAAACTCTCTAGCGCCACCAACAGGTCAAAGTTGCAAGTACACTTCTGCTTGTTACTTTTGAACCATACGTCTGATCATCAAAATCTTAGTATCGCTGGAATACTTGGGTCACCACGAATCCAGTGGCCCTGTCTCGTCATATTCCACCCAGGAGATTTTCCGCCATTTTGAATTATGTGAAAATCAATTAAAATGCTTCTCCTCCCACAATTTTTGAAGAATTTCTCCCAAACTTGGTACATGGCAACTGGGGACTAAGCTGCACAAGAAACATACCCGGTTTTTAGAATTTCTTAAGCGTTTGGCCGTGGCAGCCAATCAAATTTGGCTGGCAGATGCAAGACAGGAAGTGTGCTCATTTCTCGGCGAACCTTTGGCGTATCTTAACGAAACTTGGTGGCTTTATGCAACACCCCTCCCCAAAGGGCAGCAAAAAATTTGGAACAAATTGGCTGCTAGGGGGCGCTATAACTAGGAAAAATGTCTTTTGGCTCATATCTCATGATGCGTTTTGCCTAGAAACAAAATTCCACTATGTCAGGAATCCTTGGCTCAAGCCGAATCCACCGCACCCTATGACGTCATATTCTGCCTTGAGGATTTTCCACCATTTTGAATTTTGTTAAAATCAATGAAATTCTATGGCAATGCATAGAACCGTCTGACTAGAGGTTTTTAAACTTGGCACACTGATTCTAGGCTGCCTCAAGGATCTTGTCACCAAATTTCAACTCAGCACCACAAACTCTCTAGCGCCACCAACAGGTCAAATTTGCAGGTACATTTCTGCTTGTTACTTTTGAACCATACGTCTGATCATCAAATTCTTAGTGTGGCTGGAATGCTTGGGTCAAAAGGAATCCAATGGGCCCTGTCTCCTCATATTCCACCCAGTAGATTTTCCGCCATTTTGAATTATGTGAAAATCAATTAAAATGCTTCTCCTCCCTCAATTTTTGGAAAATTTCTCCCAAACGTGGTACATGGCAACTGGGGCCTAAGCTGCACAAGAAATATGCCCGGTTTTTAGAATTTCTTAAGCGTTTGGCCGTGGCAGCCAATCAAAATTGGAAGGCAGATGCAAAACAGGAAGTGTGCTCATTTCTCGGCCACCCTTTGGCGTATCTTAACGAAACTTGGTGGCATTATGCACCACGCATCCCCAAAGGGCAGCAAAAAATTTGGAACAAATTGGCTGCTAGGGGGCGCTATAACTGGGAAAAATGTCTTTTGGCTCATATCTCATGATGCGTTTTGGGTAGAAACAAAATTCCATTATCTCTGGAATCCATGCGTCAAGACGAATCCATCGCACCCTATGACGTCATATTCTGCCTTGAGGATTTTCCGCCATTTTGAATTTTGTTAAAATCAATGAAATTCTATGGCAACGCATAGAACCGTCTGACTAGAGGTTTTTAAACTTGGCACACTGATTCTAGGCTGCCTCAAGGATCAGGTCACCAAATTTCAACTCAACACCTCAAACTCTCTAGCGCCACCAACAGGTCAAAATCACAGGTACATTTCTGCTTGTTACTTTTGAACAATACGTCTGATCATCAAATTCTTAGTATCGTTGGGATGCTTGGCTCAAAAGGAATCCAACGCGCCCTGTCTCGTCATATTCCACCCAGGAGATTTTCCGCCATTTTGAATTATGTGAAAATCAATTAAAATGCTTCTCCTCCCTCAATTCTGGAAAAATTTCTCCCAAACTTGGTAGATGGCACCTGGGGACTAAGCTGCATAAAATACTTACCCGGTTTTTAGAATTTCCTAAGCGTTTGGCCGTGGCAGCCAATCAAATTTGGATGGCAGATGCAAAACAGGAAGTGTGCTCATTTCTCGGCCACCCTTTGGCATATCTTAACGAAAGTTGGTGGCATTATGCAGCACGCCTCCCCAAAGGGCTGCAAAAAATTTGGAACAAATTGGCTGCTAGGGGGCGCTATAACTGGGAAAAATGTCTTTTGGCTCATATCTCATGATGCCTTTTGGGTAGTAACAAAATTTCATTATCTCTGGAATCCATGGGTCAAGACGAATCCATCGCACCCTATGAC
>NC_083575.1:76892023-76897023 GCF_027579695.1 Neoarius graeffei | reverse complement strand
GCGAAGCTGCGAAGGCACCCATAGTGATTCTATTGTTTCTTATTATTATTATTATTATTATTATTATTATTATTATTATTATTATTCAGTCCACTTCCGCCTCTGCAAGTCTATGGCAGCCCATAGAACCGTCTGGTAAAAAGTTGTGAAATTTGGCACACTGATTCTAGACACTCTCAACATTCCTCTCAGCAAATTTCAGGCCTCTACCTCAAACCCTCTAGCGCCACCAACAGCTCAAAGTCGCAGGTACATTTCTGCTTGTAACTTTTGAACTGTTGGTCTGATTTTCAAAAACTTGGTATCGCTGGAATCCTTGGGCCAAGACGAATCCAAGGCACCCCATGACGTCATTTTCCGCCATATACTTTTCCCGCCATTTTGAATTTTGTGAAAATCAATTAAAATGTTTCAACTCCCTCAATTTTTTACCAATTTCTCCCAAACTTGGAAGATAGCATAATTGGACTAACCTGCACAAAAGTTATACCCGGTGATTTGAATTTCACAAGCGTTTGGCCGTGGCAGCCAATCAAATTTGGCTGCGCAGACGCAAAACAGGAAGTGCACTCATATCTCGGTGGCCCTTTGGCCAATCTTGACGAAACTTGGTGGCATTATGCAAAACCCCTTCCCAAAGGGCCACAACAAATTTGGACCAAATTGGACGCTAGGGGGCGCTATAACTAGGAAAAATGCCTTTTGGCTCATATCTCATGATGCGTTTTGGCTAGAAAGAAAATTCAACTATCTCTGGAATCCATGGGTCAAGACGAATCCATCGCACCCTATGACGTCATATTCTGCCTTGAGGATTTTCCGCCATTTTGAATTTTGTTAAAATCAATGAAATTCTATGGCAACGCATAGAACCATCTGACTAGAGGTTTTTAAACTTGGCAAACTGATTCTAGGCTGCCTCAAGGATCTTGTCACCAAATTTCAACTCACCACCTCAAACTCTCTAGCGCCACCAACAGGTCAAAGTTGCAGGTACATTTCTGCTTGTTACTTTTGAACCATACGTCTGATCATCAAAATCTTAGTATCGCTGGAATGCTTGTGTCACAGCGACTCCAACGCGCCCTGTCTCGTCATATTCCACCCAGTAGATTTTCCGCCATTTTGAATTATGTGAAAATCAATTAAAATGCTTCTCCTCCCTCAATTTTTGAACAATTTCTCCCAAGCTTGGTAGATGGCAACTGGGGACTAATCTGCACAAGAATCTTACCCGGTAATTAGAATTTCCTAAGCGTTTGGCTGTGGCAGCCAATCAAATTTGGCTTGCAGATGCAAAACAGGAAGTGTGCTCATTTCTCGGCCACCCTTTGGCCTATCTTAACGAAACTTGGTGGCTTTATGCAGCACCCCTCCCCAAAGGGCAACAAAAAATTTGGAACAAATTGGCTGCTAGGGGGCGCTATAACTAGGAAAAATGTCTTTTGGCTCATATCTCATGATGCGTTTTGGGTAGAAACAAAATTCCACTATCTCTGGAATCCATGGGTCAAGACGAATGCATCGCACCCTATGCCGTCATATTCTGACTTGAGGATTTTCCGCCATTTTGAATTTTGTTAAAATCAAAGAAATTCGATGGCAACCCATAGAACCGTATGACTAGAGGTTTTCAAATTTGGCAGACTGATTCTAGGCACCCTCAAGGGTCTTGTGACCAAATTTCAACTCACCACCTCAAACTCTCTAGCGCCACCAACAGGTCAAATTCGCAGGTACATTTCTGGTTGTTACTTTTGAACCATACGTCTGATCGTCAAAAGCTTAGTATCTCTGGAATGCTTGGGTCAAAATGAATCCAACGCGCCCTGTTTCGTCATATTGCACCTGGTAGATTTTCCGCCATTTTGAATTATGTGAAAATCAATTAAAATGCTACTCCTCCCTCAGTTTTTGACCATTTTCTCCCAAATTTGGTCCATAGCAACGGTGGAGGAAACTGCACAAGAATCTTACACGGATTTTCGAATTTCATAAGCGTTTGGCTGTGGCAGCCAATCAAATTTGCCTGCACAGACGCGAAAGAGGATGTGTGCTCACATCTCGGCCGCCCTTTGGCAGATCTTAACGAAACTTGGTGGCATTATGACAGACACCACCAGAAAGGTCCCCAAAAAACGTGGACCAACTTGGCCGCTAGGGGGCGCTATAACTAGCAAAAATGAATTTTGGCTCATATCTCATGATGCGTTTGGGCTAAAAACAAAATTCCACGATCTCTGGAATCCTTGGTTCAAGCCGAATCCATCGCACCCTATCCCGTCATATTCAGCCTTGAGGATTTTCCGCCATTTTGAATTTTGTTAAAATCAATGAAATTCTATGGCAACCCATAGAACCGTCAGACGAGAGGTTGAGAAATTTGGCACACTGATTCTAGGCTCGCTCAAGGTTCTTGTCAGCAAATTTCAACTCACCGCCTCAAACTCTCTAGCGCCACCAACAGGACAAAGTTGGAAGTACATTTCTGCTTGTTACTTTTGAACCGTACGGCTGATTGTCAAAATCTTAGTACTGCTGGAATCCATCGGTCAAACCGAATCCAACCTATCCTATCTCGTCATATTGCACCTGGTAGATTTTCCGCCATTTTGAAATTTGTTAAAATCATGTAAATTGCTACTCCTCCCTCAATTTTTGACCAAATTTGCCCAGACTTGGTTGATAGCATCATTGCACCAAGCCGCACAAAATTTATCCTCAGTCTTTTGAAATTTTTAAACTGTTTGGCCGCAGCAGCCAATGAAACTCAGCTGCGAAGATGTCAAACAGGATGTGAGCTCATATCTCGGCAGCCCTTTGACATTTCTTAACCAACCTTGGTGGGATTATGCCCCACCCCTCCGCAAGCTCTCCTACCAAATTTGGTGCACATTGGCCATTAGGGGGCGCTATAACTATACAAAATATATTTTGGCTCATATGTCATTGAGCTCATATGTCAGCAGTCTTCTAGCACACACACACACACACACACACACACACACACACACATACACACCAAGTACACTTGAAGTAATTTCAGCCATTACAGTCAATCGAATTTGATGATGAAGCCGCCGAACAACAAATGACCTTGTATCTCAGTCAAACGATGGTATATCGACACGAAACTTCTTGTGTGTGCTCGTGACCATCTGTCTGGCCCAAATGCATTCTGCGAGCCTGACGACTAGGCTCATAGCCTGCTTGGCCCCCTCATTGCTGCTTGCAGCTATATTTATTATTATTATTATTATTATTCAGTCCACTTCCGCCTCTGCAAGTCTATGGCAGCCCATAGAACCGTCTGGTAAAAAGTTGTGAAATTTGGCACACTGATTCTAGACACTCTCAACATTCCTCTCAGCAAATTTCAGGCCTCTACCTCAAACCCGTTAGCGCCACCAACAGGTCAAAATCCCAGGTACATTTCTGCTTGTAACTCTTGAACCATTGGTCTGATTTTCAAAAACTTGGTATCCCTGGAATCCTTGGGCCAAGATGAATCCAACGCACCCCATGAGGTCATTTCCCGCCCATATACTTTTCCCGCCATTTTGAATTGTGTGAAAATCAATTAAAATGTTTCAACTCCCTCAATTTTTTACCAATTTCTCCCAAACTTGGAAGATAGCATAATTGGACCAACCTGCACAAAACTTATACCCGGTGATTTGAATTTCACAAGCGTTTGGCCGTGGCAGCCAATCAAATTTGGCTGCGAAGACGTGAAACAGGAAGTGTGCTCATTTCTCGGCGGCCCTTTGGCCTATCTTGACGAAACTTGGTGGGATTATGCGGCACCGCTTCTCAAAGGGCCCCCAAAAATTTGGAACAAATTGGCCGCTAGGGGGCGCTATAACTAGGAAAAATGTCTTTTGGCTCATATCTCATGATGCGTTTGGCCTAGAAACAAAATTCCACTATGTCAGGAATTCTTGGCTGAAGCCGAATCCATCGCACCCTATGACGTCATATTCTGCCTTGATGATTTTCCGCCATTTTGAATTTTGTTAAAATCAATGAAATTCTATGGCAACGCATAGAACCGTCTGACTAGAGGTTTTTAAACTTGGCACACTGATTCTAGGCTGCCTCAAGGATCATGTCACCAAATTTCAACTCAACACCTCAAACTCTCTAGTGCCACCAACAGGTCAAAGTCACAGGTACATTTCTGCTTGTTACTTTTGAAGAATACGTCTGATCATCAAATTCTTAGTATTGCTGGGATGGTTGGCTCAAAAGGAATCCAACGCGCCCTGTCTCGTCATATTCGACCCAGTAGATTTTCCGCCATTTTGAATTATGTGAAAATCAATTAAAATGCTTCTCCTCCCTCAATTTTTGAAGAATTTCCCCCAAACTTGGTAGATGGCAACTGGGGACTAAGATGCATAAAAAACTTACCCGGTTTTTAGAATTTCCTAAGCGTTTGGCCGTGGCAGCCAATCAAATTTGGAAGGCAGATGCAAAACAGGAAGTGTGCTCATTTCTCGGCCACCCTTTGGCGTATCTTAACGAAACTTGGTGGCATTATGCACTACGCCTCCCCAAAGGGCAGCAAAAAATTTGGAACAAATGGGCTGCTAGGGGGCGCTATAACTGGGAAAAATGTCTTTTGGCTCATATCTCATGATGCGTTTTGGGTAGAAACAAAATTCCATTATCTCTGGAATCCATGCGTCAAGACGAATCCATCGCACCCTATGACGTCATATTCTGCCTTGAGGATTTTCCGCCATTTTGAATTTTGTTAAAATCAATGAAATTCTATGGCAACACATAGAACCGTCTGACTAGAGGTTTTTACACTTGGCACACTGATTCTAGGCTGCCTCAAGGATCATGTCACCAAATTTCAACTCAACACCTCAAACTCTCTAGCGCCACCAACAGGTCAAATTCACAGGTACATTTCTGCTTTTTACTTTTGAACAATACGTCTGATCATCAAATTCTTAGTATCGCTGGGATGCTTCGCATAAAAGGAATCC
>NC_083575.1:76882023-76887023 GCF_027579695.1 Neoarius graeffei | reverse complement strand
AAGCAGCGAAGCTGCGAAGGCACCCATAGTGATTCTATTGTTTCTTATTATTATTATTATTATTATTATTATTATTATTATTATTCAGTCCACTTCCGCCTCTGCAAGTCTATGGCAGCCCATAGAACCGTCTGGTAAAAAGTTGTGAAATTTGGCACACTGATTCTAGACACTCTCAACATTCCTCTCAGCAAATTTCAGGCCTCTACCTCAAACCCTCTAGCGCCACCAACAGCTCAAATTCGCAGGTACATTTCTGCTTGTAACTTTTGAACCGTTGGTCTGATTTTCAAAAACTTGGTATCCCTGGAATCCTTGGGCCAAGCCGAATCCAATGCACCCCATGACGTCATTTTCCGCCATATACTTTTCCCGCCATTTTGAATTTTGTGAAAATCAATTAAAATGTTTCAACTCCCTCAATTTTTTACCAATTTCTCCCAAACTTGGAAGATAGCATAATTGGACTAACCTGCACAAAAGTTATACCCGGTGATTTGAATTTCACAAGCGTTTGGCCGTGGCAGCCAATCAAATTTGGCTGCGCAGACGCAAAACAGGAAGTGCACTCATATCTCGGTGGCCCTTTGGCCAATCTTGACGAAACTTGGTGGCATTATGCAAAACCCCTTCCCAAAGGGCCACAACAAATTTGGACCAAATTGGACGCTAGGGGGCGCTATAACTAGGAAAAATGCCTTTTGGCTCATATCTCATGATGCGTTTTGGCTAGAAAGAAAATTCAACTATCTCTGGAATCCATGGGTCAAGACGAATCCATCGCACCCTATGACGTCATATTCTGCCTTGAGGATTTTCCGCCATTTTGAATTTTGTTAAAATCAATGAAATTCTATGGCAACGCATAGAACCATCTGACTAGAGGTTTTTAAACTTGGCAAACTGATTCTAGGCTGCCTCAAGGATCTTGTCACCAAATTTCAACTCACCACCTCAAACTCTCTAGCGCCACCAACAGGTCAAAGTTGCAGGTACATTTCTGCTTGTTACTTTTGAACCATACGTCTGATCATCAAAATCTTAGTATCGCTGGAATGCTTGTGTCACAGCGACTCCAACGCGCCCTGTCTCGTCATATTCCACCCAGTAGATTTTCCGCCATTTTGAATTATGTGAAAATCAATTAAAATGCTTCTCCTCCCTCAATTTTTGAACAATTTCTCCCAAGCTTGGTAGATGGCAACTGGGGACTAATCTGCACAAGAATCTTACCCGGTAATTAGAATTTCCTAAGCGTTTGGCTGTGGCAGCCAATCAAATTTGGCTTGCAGATGCAAAACAGGAAGTGTGCTCATTTCTCGGCCACCCTTTGGCCTATCTTAACGAAACTTGGTGGCTTTATGCAGCACCCCTCCCCAAAGGGCAACAAAAAATTTGGAACAAATTGGCTGCTAGGGGGCGCTATAACTAGGAAAAATGTCTTTTGGCTCATATCTCATGATGCGTTTTGGGTAGAAACAAAATTCCACTATCTCTGGAATCCATGGGTCAAGACGAATGCATCGCACCCTATGCCGTCATATTCTGACTTGAGGATTTTCCGCCATTTTGAATTTTGTTAAAATCAATGAAATTCGATGGCAACCCATAGAACCGTATGACTAGAGGTTTTCAAATTTGGCAGACTGATTCTAGGCACCCTCAAGGGTCTTGTGACCAAATTTCAACTCACCACCTCAAACTCTCTAGCGCCACCAACAGGTCAAATTCGCAGGTACATTTCTGGTTGTTACTTTTGAACCATACGTCTGATCATCAAAAGCTTAGTATCTCTGGAATGCTTGGGTCAAAATGAATCCAACGCGCCCTGTTTCGTCATATTGCACCTGGTAGATTTTCCGCCATTTTGAATTATGTGAAAATCAATTAAAATGCTACTCCTCCCTCAGTTTTTGACCATTTTCTCCCAAATTTGGTCCATAGCAACGGTGGAGGAAACTGCACAAGAATCTTACACGGATTTTCGAATTTCATAAGCGTTTGGCTGTGGCAGCCATTCAAATTTGGCTGCACAGACGTGAAAGAGGATGTGTGCTCACATCTCGGCCGCCCTTTGGCAGATCTTAACGAAACTTGGTGGCATTATGACAGACACCACCAGAAAGGTCCCCAAAAAACGTGGACCAACTTGGCCGCTAGGGGGCGCTATAACTAGCAAAAATGAATTTTGGCTCATATCTCATGATGCGTTTGGGCTAAAAACAAAATTCCACGATCTCTGGAATCCTTGGTTCAAGCCGAATCCATCGCACCCTATCACGTCATATTCAGCCTTGAGGATTTTCCGCCATTTTGAATTTTGTTAAAATCAATGAAATTCTATGGCAACCCATAGAACCGTCAGACGAGAGGTTGAGAAATTTGGCACACTGATTCTAGGCTCGCTCAAGGTTCTTGTCAGCAAATTTCAACTCACCGCCTCAAACTCTCTAGCGCCACCAACAGGACAAAGTTGGAAGTACATTTCTGCTTGTTACTTTTGAACCGTACGGCTGATTGTCAAAATCTTAGTATTGCTGGAATCCATCGGTCAAACCGAATCCAACCTATCCTATCTCGTCATATTGCACCTGGTAGATTTTCCGCCATTTTGAAATTTGTTAAAATCATGTAAATTGCTACTCCTCCCTCAATTTTTGACCAAATTTGCCCAGACTTGGTTGATAGCATCATTGCACCAAGCCGCACAAAATTTATCCTCAGTCTTTTGAAATTTTTAAACTGTTTGGCCGCAGCAGCCAATGAAACTCAGCTGCGAAGATGTCAAACAGGATGTGAGCTCATATCTCGGCAGCCCTTTGACATTTCTTAACCAACCTTGGTGGGATTATGCCCCACCCCTCCGCAAGCTCTCCTACCAAATTTGGTGCACATTGGCCATTAGGGGGCGCTATAACTATACAAAATATATTTTGGCTCATATGTCATTGAGCTCATATGTCAGCAGTCTTCTAGCACACACACACACACACACACACATACACACCAAGTACACTTGAAGTAATTTCAGCCATCACAGTCAATCGAATTTGATGATGAAGCCGCCGAACAACAAATGACCTTGTATCTCAGTCAAACGATGGTATATCGACATGAAACTTCTTGTGTGTGCTCGTGACCATCTGTCTGGCCCAAATGCATTCTGCGAGCCTGACGACTAGGCTCATGGGCTGCTTGGCCCCCTCATTGCTGCTTGCAGCTATATTTATTATTATTATTATTATTCAGTCCACTTCCGCCTCTGCAAGTCTATGGCAGCCCATAGAACCGTCTGGTAAAAAGTTGTGAAATTTGGCACACTGATTCTAGACACTCTCAACATTCCTCTCACCAAATTTCAGGCCTCTACCTCAAACCCGTTAGCGCCACCAACAGGTCAAAGTCCCAGGTACATTTCTGCTTGTAACTTTTGAACCGTTGGTCTGATTTTCAAAAACTTGGTATCCCTGGAATCCTTGGGCCAAGACGAATCCAACGCACCCCATGACGTCATTTCCCGCCCATATATTTTTCCCGCCATTTTGAATTTTGTGAAAATCAATTAAAATGTTTCAACTCCCTCAATTTTTTACCAATTTCTCCCAAACTTGGAAGATAGCATAATTGGACCAACCTGCACAAAAGTTATACCCGGTGATTTGAATTTCACAAGCGTTTGGCCGTGGCAGCCAATCAAACTTGGCTGCAAAGATGCGAAACAGGAAGTGTGCTCATTTCTCGGCCACCCTTTGGCGTATCTTAACGAAACTTGGTGCCTTTATGCAGCACCCCTCCCGAAAGGGCCCCAAAAAATTTGGAACAAATTGGCTGCTAGGGGGCGCTATAACTAGGAAAAATGTCTTTTGGCTCATATCTCATGACTCGTTTTGGCTAGAAACAAAATTCCACTATGGCAGGAATCCTTGGCTCAAGACGAATCCATCGCACCCTATGACGTCATATTCTGCCTTGAGGATTTTCCGCCATTTTGAATTTTGTTAAAATCAGTGAAATTCTATGGCAACGCATAGAACCGTCTGACTAGAGGTTTTTAAACTTGGCACACTGATTCTAGGCTCCCTCAAGGATCTTGTCACCAAATTTCAACTCAGCACCTCAAACTCTCTAGCGCCACCAACAGGTCAAAGTTGCAAGTACACTTCTGCTTGTTACTTTTGAACCATACGTCTGATCATCAAAATCTTAGTATCGCTGGAATACTTGGGTCACCACGAATCCAGGGGCCCTGTCTCGTCATATTCCACCCAGGAGATTTTCCGCCATTTTGAATTATGTGAAAATCAATTAAAATGCTTCTCCTCCCACAATTTTTGAAGAATTTCTCCCAAACTTGGTACATGGCAACTGGGGACTAAGCTGCACAAGAAACATACCCGGTTTTTAGAATTTCTTAAGCGTTTGGCCGTGGCAGCCAATCAAATTTGGCTGGCAGATGCAAGACAGGAAGTGTGCTCATTTCTCGGCGAACCTTTGGCGTATCTTAACGAAACTTGGTGGCTTTATGCAACACCCCTCCCCAAAGAGCAGCAAAAAATTTGGAACAAATTGGCTGCTAGGGGGCGCTATAACTAGGAAAAATGTCTTTTGGCTCATATCTCATGATGCGTTTTGCTTAGAAACAAAATTCCACTATGTCAGGAATCCTTGGCTCAAGCCGAATCCACCGCACCCTATGACGTCATATTCTGCCTTGAGGATTTTCCACCATTTTGAATTTTGTTAAAATCAATGAAATTCTATGGCAATGCATAGAACCGTCTGACTAGAGGTTTTTAAACTTGGCACACTGATTCTAGGCTGCCTCAAGGATCTTGTCACCAAATTTCAACTCAGCACCTCAAACTCTCTAGCGCCACCAACAGGTCAAAATTGCAGGTACATTTCTGCTTGTTACTTTTGAACCATACGTCTGATCATCAAATTCTTAGTGTGGCTGGAATGCTTGGGTCAAAAGGAATCCAATGGTCCCTGTCTCCTCA
>NC_083575.1:76849523-76852023 GCF_027579695.1 Neoarius graeffei | reverse complement strand
GCACCCTATCACGTCATATTCAGCCTTGAGGATTTTCCGCCATTTTGAATTTTGTTAAAATCAATGAAATTCTATGGCAACCCATAGAACCGTCAGACGAGAGGTTGAGAAATTTGGCACACTGATTCTAGGCTCGCTCAAGGTTCTTGTCAGCAAATTTCAACTCACCGCCTCAAACTCTCTAGCGCCACCAACAGGACAAAGTTGGAAGTACATTTCTGCTTGTTACTTTTGAACCGTACGGCTGATTGTCAAAATCTTAGTATTGCTGGAATCCATCGGTCAAACCGAATCCAACCTATCCTATCTCGTCATATTGCACCTGGTAGATTTTCCGCCATTTTGAAATTTGTTAAAATCATGTAAATTGCTACTCCTCCCTCAATTTTTGACCAAATTTGCCCAGACTTGGTTGATAGCATCATTGCACCAAGCCGCACAAAATTTATCCTCAGTCTTTTGAAATTTTTAAACTGTTTGGCCGCAGCAGCCAATGAAACTCAGCTGCGAAGATGTCAAACAGGATGTGAGCTCATATCTCGGCAGCCCTTTGACATTTCTTAACCAACCTTGGTGGGATTATGCCCCACCCCTCCGCAAGCACTCCTACCAAATTTGGTGCACATTGGCCATTAGGGGGCGCTATAACTATACAAAATATATTTTGGCTCATATGTCATTGAGCTCATATGTCAGCAGTCTTCTAGCACACACACACACACACACACACACACACACACACATACACACCAAGTACACTTGAAGTAATTTCAGCCATCACAGTCAATCGAATTTGATGATGAAGCCGCCGAACAACAAATGACCTTGTATCTCAGTCAAACGATGGTATATCGACATGAAACTTCTTGTGTGTGCTCGTGACCATCTGTCTGGCCCAAATGCATTCTGCGAGCCTGACGACTAGGCTCATAGCCTGCTTGGCCCCCTCATTGCTGCTTGCAGCTATATTTATTATTATTATTATTATTATTATTGGGGGCCAAGCAGCAAAGCTGCGAAGGCACCCATAGTGATTCTATTGTTTCTTATTATTATTATTGGGGGCCAAGCAGCGAAGCTGCGAAGGCACCCATAGTGATTCTATTGTTTCTTATTGGGGGCCAAGCAGCAAAGCTGCGAAGGCACCCATAGTGATTCTATTGTTTCTTATTATTATTATTATTATTATTATTATTATTATTATTATTATTATTATTATTATTCAGTCCACTTCCGCCTCTGCAAGTCTATGGCAGCCCATAGAACCGTCTGGTAAAAAGTTGTGAAATTTGGCACACTGATTCTAGACACTCTCAACATTCCTCTCACCAAATTTCAGGCCTCTACCTCAAACCCGTTAGCGCCACCAACAGGTCAAAGTCCCAGGTACATTTCTGCTTGTAACTTTTGAACCGTTGGTCTGATTTTCAAAAACTTGGTATCCCTGGAATCCTTGGGCCAAGACGAATCCAACGCACCCCATGACGTCATTTCCCGCCCATATATTTTTCCCGCCATTTTGAATTTTGTGAAAATCAATTAAAATGTTTCAACTCCCTCAATTTTTTACCAATTTCTCCCAAACTTGGAAGATAGCATAATTGGACCAACCTGCACAAAAATTATACCCGGTGATTTGAATTTCACAAGCGTTTGGCCGTGGCAGCCAATCAAACTTGGCTGCAAAGATGCGAAACAGGAAGTGTGCTCATTTCTCGGCCACCCTTTGGCATATCTTAACGAAACTTGGTGCCTTTATGCAGCACCCCTCCCGAAAGGGCCCCAAAAAATTTGGAACAAATTGGCTGCTAGGGGGCGCTATAACTAGGAAAAATGTCTTTTGGCTCATATCTCATGACTCGTTTTGGCTAGAAACAAAATTCCACTATGGCAGGAATCCTTGGCTCAAGACGAATCCATCGCACCCTATGACGTCATATTCTGCCTTGAGGATTTTCCGCCATTTTGAATTTTGTTAAAATCAGTGAAATTCTATGGCAACGCATAGAACCGTCTGACTAGAGGTTTTTAAACTTGGCACACTGATTCTAGGCTCCCTCAAGGATCTTGTCACCAAATTTCAACTCAGCACCTCAAACTCTCTAGCGCCACCAACAGGTCAAAGTTGCAAGTACACTTCTGCTTGTTACTTTTGAACCATACGTCTGATCATCAAAATCTTAGTATCGCTGGAATACTTGGGTCACCACGAATCCAGGGGCCCTGTCTCGTCATATTCCACCCAGGAGATTTTCCGCCATTTTGAATTATGTGAAAATCAATTAAAATGCTTCTCCTCCCACAATTTTTGAAGAATTTCTCCCAAACTTGGTACATGGCAACTGGGGACTAAGCTGCACAAGAAACATACCCGGTTTTTAGAATTTCTTAAGCGTTTGGCCGTGGCAGCCAATCAAATTTGGCTGGCAGATGCAAGACAGGAAGTGTGCTCATTTCTCGGCGAACCTTTGGCGTATCTTAACGAAACTTGGTGGCTTTA
>NC_083575.1:76822023-76844523 GCF_027579695.1 Neoarius graeffei | reverse complement strand
ACGAAACTTGGTGGCTTTATGCAGCACCCCTCCCCAAAGGGCAACAAAAAATTTGGAACAAATTGGCTGCTAGGGGGCGCTATAACTAGGAAAAATGTCTTTTGGCTCATATCTCATGATGCGTTTTGGGTAGAAACAAAATTCCACTATCTCTGGAATCCATGGGTCAAGACGAATGCATCGCACCCTATGCCGTCATATTCTGACTTGAGGATTTTCCGCCATTTTGAATTTTGTTAAAATCAAAGAAATTCGATGGCAACCCATAGAACCGTATGACTAGAGGTTTTCAAATTTGGCAGACTGATTCTAGGCACCCTCAAGGGTCTTGTGACCAAATTTCAACTCACCACCTCAAACTCTCTAGCGCCACCAACAGGTCAAATTCGCAGGTACATTTCTGGTTGTTACTTTTGAACCATACGTCTGATCATCAAAAGCTTAGTATCTCTGGAATGCTTGGGTCAAAATGAATCCAACGCGCCCTGTTTCGTCATATTGCACCTGGTAGATTTTCCGCCATTTTGAATTATGTGAAAATCAATTAAAATGCTACTCCTCCCTCAGTTTTTGACCATTTTCTCCCAAATTTGGTCCATAGCAACGGTGGAGGAAACTGCACAAGAATCCTACACGGATTTTCGAATTTCATAAGCGTTTGGCTGTGGCAGCCAATCAAATTTGGCTGCACAGACGCGAAAGAGGATGTGTGCTCACATCTCGGCCGCCCTTTGGCAGATCTTAACGAAACTTGGTGGCATTATGACAGACACCACCAGAAAGGTCCCCAAAAAACGTGGACCAACTTGGCCGCTAGGGGGCGCTATAACTAGCAAAAATGAATTTTGGCTCATATCTCATGATGCGTTTGGGCTAAAAACAAAATTCCACGATCTCTGGAATCCTTGGTTCAAGCCGAATCCATCGCACCCTATCACGTCATATTCAGCCTTGAGGATTTTCCGCCATTTTGAATTTTGTTAAAATCAATGAAATTCTATGGCAACCCATAGAACCGTCAGACGAGAGGTTGAGAAATTTGGCACACTGATTCTAGGCTCGCTCAAGGTTCTTGTCAGCAAATTTCAACTCACCGCCTCAAACTCTCTAGCGCCACCAACAGGACAAAGTTGGAAGTACATTTCTGCTTGTTACTTTTGAACCGTACGGCTGATTGTCAAAATCTTAGTATTGCTGGAATCCATCGGTCAAACCGAATCCAACCTATCCTATCTCGTCATATTGCACCTGGTAGATTTTCCGCCATTTTGAAATTTGTTAAAATCATGTAAATTGCTACTCCTCCCTCAATTTTTGACCAAATTTGCCCAGACTTGGTTGATAGCATCATTGCACCAAGCCGCACAAAATTTATCCTCAGTCTTTTGAAATTTTTAAACTGTTTGGCCGCAGCAGCCAATGAAACTCAGCTGCGAAGATGTCAAACAGGATGTGAGCTCATATCTCGGCAGCCCTTTGACATTTCTTAACCAACCTTGGTGGGATTATGCCCCACCCCTCCGCAAGCTCTCCTACCAAATTTGGTGCACATTGGCCATTAGGGGGCGCTATAACTATACAAAATATATTTTGGCTCATATGTCATTGAGCTCATATGTCAGCAGTCTTCTAGCACACACACACACACACACACACATACACACCAAGTACACTTGAAGTAATTTCAGCCATCACAGTCAATCGAATTTGATGATGAAGCCGCCGAACAACAAATGACCTTGTATCTCAGTCAAACGATGGTATATCGACATGAAACTTCTTGTGTGTGCTCGTGACCATCTGTCTGGCCCAAATGCATTCTGCGAGCCTGACGACTAGGCTCATATCCAGCTTGGCCCCCTCATTGCTGCTTGCAGCTATATTTATTATTATTATTCAACTTTCTTCTCCTATGGGATGTCAATGGCAGCCCATAGAACCACACATAGGAAAATGCTCAAATTTGGCACACACATTCTAGACAGTCTCAGCATTCCCCACAACAATTTGTAGGTCCCCACCCCCAACCCTCTAGCGCCACCAGCAGGTCAAAGTTGCAGGTACATTTCTGGTTGTAACTTTTGAACCGTTGGTCCGATTTTCAAAAACTTGGTATCCCTGGAATCCTTGGGTCAAGACGAATCCAAAGCACCCCATGACGTCATTTTCCGCCCATATAGTTTTCCCGCCATTTTGAATTTTGTGAAAATCAATTAAAATGCTTCTCCTCCCTCAATTTTGGACCAATTTCTCCCAAACTTGGTAGATGGCAACTTTGGACGAAGCTTCACAAGAAACTTACCCGGTTTTTAGAATTTCATAAGCGTTTGGCCGTGGCAGCCAATCAAAATTGGAGGCGCAGACGCCAAACAGGAAGTGTGCTCATATTTCGGCCGCCCTTTGGCGTATCTTAACGAAACTTGGTGGGTTTATGCCCGACCCCTCCATGAAGGACCCCAAAGTATTTGGAACAAATTGGCTGCTAGGGGGCGCTATAACTAGGAAAAATGTCTTTTGGCTCATATCTCATGATGCGTTTTGGCTAGAAACAAAATTCCACTGCCTATGGAATCCTTGGGTCAAGACGAATCTATCGCACCCTATCACGTCATATTCTGCCTTGAGGATTTTCCGCCATTTTGAATTTTGTTAAAATCAATGAAATTCTATGGCAACCCATAGAACCGTCTGACGACAGGTTTTCAAATTTGGCAGACTGATTCTAGGCTGGCTCAAGGTTCTTGTCAGCAAATTTCAACTCACCACCTCAAACTCTCTAGCGCCAACAACAGGCCAAAGTTGCATGTACATTTCTGCTTGTTACTTTTGAACCGTATGTCTGATCGTCAAAATCTGTGTATCGCTGGAATCCTTGGGTCAAAACGAATCCAACGCATCCTATGTCGTCATATTCCGCCTTGTATATTTTCCGCCATTTTGAATTTTGTGAAAATCAATTAAAATGCTTCTCCTCCTTCAATTTTTGGCCAATTCGTTCCAAACTTGGTATATGGCAACTTTGGACTAAGCTGCACATAAAACTTACCCGGTTTTTTGAATTTCATAAGCGTTTGGCCGTGGCAGCCAATCAAATTTGGCTGTGCAGATGCGAAACAGGAAGTGTGCTCATATCTCGGCGGCCCTTTGACCATTCTTAACCAAACTTGGTGGGATTATGCCCCACCCCTCCAAAAGGGCCCATACCACATTTGGTGCACATTGGCCATTAGGGGGCGCTATAACTTTCCAAAATGTGTTTTGGCTCATATATCATTGAGCTCATATCTCAGCAGTCTTTTAGCACACACACACACACACACACACACACCTAGTACACTTGAAGTAATTTCAGCCATCACAGTCAATCGAATTTGACGGTGAAGCCGTGTATGCCTCTAACAATCTGGTTGGAGGTACATTTCTGCTTGTAAACACTTCCTGTGCATGCCTATGACCGTCTGCCTGGTCAGTTCTTTCTGTTGCCATGGCAACTTCGGCTGGGTCACCCTGCTTGGCCCCGCATTGCTGCTTGCAGCTATATTTAGGGGCCAAGCAGCGAAGCTGGCAAAGGCCCCTAATGAGTTTGTCGGTTTTCTTATAGTTATTATTATTAGGGGCCAAGCAGCGAAGCTGGCGAAGGCCCCTAATGAGTTTGTCGGTTTTCTTATTATTATTATTATTATTATTATTATTCAACTTTCTTCTCCTATGGGATGTCAATGGCAGCCCATAGAACCACACATAGGAAAATGCTCAAATTTGGCACACACATTCTAGACAGTCTCAGCATTCCCCACAACAATTTTTAGGTCCCCACCCCCAACCCTCTAGCGCCACCAGCAGGTCAAAGTTGCAGGTACATTTCTGCTTGTAACTTTTGAACCGTTGGTCCGATTTTCAAAAACTTGGTATCCCTGGAATCCTTGGGTCAAGCCGAATCCAAAGCACCCCATGACGTCATTTTCCGCCCATATAGTTTTCCCGCCATTTTGAATTTTGTGAAAATCAATTAAAATGCTTCTCCTCCCTCAATTTTGGACCAATTTCTCCCAAACTTGGTAGATGGCAACTTTGGACTAAGCTCCACAAGAAACTTACCCGGTTTTTAGAATTTCATAAGCGTTTGGCCGTGGCAGCCAATCAAAATTGGAGGCGCAGACGCCAAACAGGAAGTGTGCTCATATTTCGGCCGGCCTTTGGCGTATCTTAACGAAACTTGGTGGGTTTATGCCCGACCCCTCCATGAAGGACCCCAAAGAATTTGGAACATATTGGCTGCTAGGGGGCGCTATAACTAGGAAAAATGTCTTTTGGCTCATATCTCATGATGCGTTTTGGCTAGAAACAAAATTCCACTGCCTATGGAATCCTTGGGTCAAGACGAATCTATCGCACCCTATGACGTCATATTCTGCCTTGAGGATTTTCCGCCATTTTGAATTTTGTTAAAATCAATGAAATTCTATGGCAACCCATAGAACCGTCTGACGACAGGTTTTCAAATTTGGCACACTGATTCTAGGCTGGCTCAAGGTTCTTGTCAGCAAATTTCAACTCACCATCTCAAACTCTCTAGCGCCAACAACAGGCCAAAGTTGCATGTACATTTCTGCTTGTTACTTTTGAACCGTATGTCTGATCGTCAAAATCTGTGTATCGCTGGAATCCTTGGGTCAAAATGAATCCAACGCATCCTATGCCGTCATATTCCGCCTTGTATATTTTCCGCCATTTTGAATTATGTGAAAATCAATTAAAATGCTTCTCCTCCCTCAATTTTTGACCAATTCCTTCCAAACTTGGTAGATGGCAACGTTGCACTAAGCTGCACAAAAAACTTACCCGGTTTTTCGAATTTCATAAGCGTTTGGCCGTGGCTGCCAATCAAACTTGGATGTGCAGACGCGAAACAGGACGTGTGCTCATATCTCGGCAGCCCTTTGATCTTTCTTAACCAAACATGGTGGGATTATGCCCCACCCCTCCATAAGTGCCCATACCACATTTGGTGCACTTTGGCCATTAGGGGGCGCTATAACTTTCCAAAATGTGTTTTGGCTCATATATAATTGAGCTCATATCTCAGCAGTCTTTTAGCACACACACACACACACACCTAGTACACTTGAAGTAATTTCAGCCATCACAGTCAATCGAATTTGACGGTGAAGCCGTGCATGCCTCTAACCATCTGGTTGGAGGTACATTTCTGCTTGTAAACACTTCCTGTGCGTGCCTATGACCGTCTGCCTGGTCAGTTCTTTCTGTTGCCATGGCAACTTAGGCTGGGTCACACTGCTTGGCCCCGCATTGCTGCTTGCAGCTATATTTATTATTATTATTCAGTCCACTTCCGCCTCTGCAAGTCTATGGCAGCCCATAGAACCGTCTGGTAAAAAGTTGTGAAATTTGGCACACTGATTCTAGACAGTCTCAACATTCCTCTCAGCAAATTTCAGGCCTCTACCTCAAACACTCTAGCGCCACCAACAGCTCAAAGTTGCAGGTACATTTCTGCTTGTAACTTTTGAACCGTTGGTCTGATTTCCAAAACCTTGGTATCCCTGGAATCCTTGGGCCAAGCCGAATCCAAAGCACCCCATGACGTCATTTTCCGCCCATATACTTTTCCCGCCATTTTGAATTTTGTGAAAATCAATTAAAATGTTTCAACTCCCACAATTTTTTACCAATTTCTCCCAAACTTGGAAGATAGCATAATTGGACCAACCTGCACAAAAGTTATACCCGGTGATTTGAATTTCATAAGCGTTTGGCCGTGGCAGCCAATCAAATTTGGCTGCGCAGACGCAAAACAGGAAGTGCACTGATATCTCGGTGACCCTTTGGCCTATCTTGACGAAACTTGGTGGCATTATGCGAAACCCCTTCCCAAAGGCCCACAAAAAATTTGGACCAAATTGGACGCTAGGGGGCGCTATAACTAGGAAAAATGACTTTTGGCTCATATCTCATGATGCGTTTTGGCTAGAAAGAAAATTTAACTATCTCTGGAATCCATGGGTCAAGACGAATCCATCGCACCATATCACATCATATTCTGCCTTGAGGATTTTCCGCCATTTTGAATTTTGTTAAAATCAATGAAATTCTATGGCAACCCATAGAACCATCTGACTAGAGGTTTTCCAATTGGGCACACTGATTCTAGGCTGCCTCAAGGTTCTTGTCAGCAAATTTCAACTCACCACCTCAAACTCTCTAGCGCCACCAACAGGTCAAAGTTGGAAGTACATTTCTGCTTGTTACTTTTGAACCGTACGGCTGATTGTCAAAATCTTAGTATTGCTGGAATCCATCGGTCAAACCGAATCAAACGTATCCTATCTCGTCATATTGCACCTGGTAGATTTTCCGCCATTTTGAATTTTGTTAAAATCATGTAAATTGCTACTCCTCCCTCAATTTCTGACCATATTTGCCCAGACTTGGTTGATAGCATCATTGGACCAAGTTGCATAAAAGTTATCCTCAGTCTTTTGAAATTTTTAAACTTTTTGGCCGCAGCAGCCAATGAAACTCAGCTGCGAAGACGTCAAACAGGATGTGAGCTCATATCTCGGCAGCCCTTTGACATTTCTTAACCAAACTTGGTGGGATTATGCCCCACCCCTCCGCAAGCTCTGATACCAAATTTGGTGCACATTGGCCATTAGGGGGCGCTATAACTATACAAAATATATTTTGGCTCATATGTCATTGAGCTCATATGTCAGCAGTCTTCTAGCACACACACACACACACACACACACACACACACACACACACACAGACACACACACACACCAAGTACACTTGAAGTAATTTCAGCCATCACAGTCAATCGAATTTGATGGTGAAGCCGCCGAACAACAAATGACCTTGTATCTCAGTCAAACGATGGTATATCGACATGAAACTTCTTGTGTGTGCTTGTGACCATCTGTCTGGCCCAAATGCATTCTGCGAGCCTGACGACTAGGCTCATAGGGTGCTTGGCCCCCTCATTGCTGCTTGCAGCTATATTTATTGGGGGCCAAGCAGCGAAGCTGCGAAGGCACCCATAGTGATTCTATTGTTTCTTATTATTATTATTATTATTATTATTATTATTATTATTATTATTATTATTATTCAGTCCACTTCCGCCTCTGCAAGTCTATGGCAGCCCATAGAACCGTCTGGTAAAAAGTTTTGAAATTTGGCACACTGATTCTAGACAGTCTCAACATTCCTCTCAGCAAATTTCAGGCCTCTATCTCAAAGCCTCTAGCGCCACCAACAGGTCAAAGTTGCAGGTACATTTCTGCTTGTAACTTTTGAACCGTTGGTCTGATTTTCAAAACCTTGGTATCCCTGGAATCCTTGGGCCAAGCCGAATCCAACGCACCCCATGACGTCATTTACCGCCCATATACTTTTCCCGCCATTTTGAATTTTGTGAAAATCAATTAAAATGTTTCAACTCCCTCAATTTTTTACCAATTTCTCCCAAACTTGGAAGATAGCATAATTGGACCAACCTGCACAAAAGTTATACCCGGTGATTTGAATTTCATAAGCGTTTGGCCGTGGCAGCCAATCAAATTTGGCTGCGCAGATGCAAAACAGGAAGTGCACTCATATCTCGGTGGCCCTTTGGCCTCTCTTGACGAAACTTGGTGGCATTATGCGAAACCCCTTCCCAAAGGGCCACAAAAAATTTGGCCCAAATTGGACGCTAGGGGGCGCTATAACTAGGAAAAATGTCTTTTGGCTCATATCTCATGATGCGTTTTGGCTAGAAAGAAAATTCAACTATATCTGGAATCCATGGGTCAAGTCGAATCCATCGCATCCTATGACGTCATATTCTGCCTTGAGGATTTTCCGCCATTTTGAATTTTGTTAAAATCAATGAAATTCTATGGCAACACATAGAACCATCTGACTAGAGGTTTTTAAACTTGGCACACTGATTCTAGGCTGCCTCAAGGATCTTGTCACCAAATTTCAACTCAGCACCTCAAAGTCTCTAGCGCCACCAACAGGTCAAAGTCGCAGGTACATTTCTGCTTGTTACTTTTGAACCATACGTCTGATCATCAAAATCTTAGTATCGCTGGAATGCTTGGGTCAGACCGACTACAACGCACCCTGTCTCGTCATATCACACCCAGTAGATTTTCCGCCATTTTGAATTATGTGAAAATCAATTAAAATGCTTCTCCTCCCTCAATTTTTGAACAATTTCTCCCAAACTTGGTAGATGGCAACTGGGGACTAATCTGCACAAGAAACTTACCCGGTAATTAGAATTTCCTAAGCGTTTGGCTGTGGCAGCCAATCAAATTTGGCTTGCAGATGCAAAACAGGAAGTGTGCTCATTTCTCGGCCACCCTTTGGCCTATCTTAACAAAACTTGGTGGCCTTATGCAGCACCCCTCCCCAAAGGGCAGCAAAAAATTTGGAACAAATTGGCTGCTAGGGGGCGCTATAACTAGGAAAAATGTCTTTTGGCTCATATCTCATGATGCGTTTTGGGTAGAAACAAAATTCTACTATCTCTGGAATCCATGGGTCAAGACGAATGCATCGCACCCTATGCCGTCATATTCTGCCTTGAGGATTTTCCGCCATTTTGAAATTTGTTAAAATCAATGAAATTAGATGGCAACCCATAGAACCGTATGACTAGAGGTTTTCAAATTTTTCAGACTGATTCTAGGCTCCCTCAAGGGTCTTGTCACCAAATTTCAACTCACCACCTCAAACTCTCTCGCGCCACCAACAGGTCAAATTCACAGGTACATTTCTGGTTGTTACTTTTGGAACATACGTCTGATCGTCAAAATCTTAGTCTTTCTGGAATGCTTCCGTCAAAATGAATCCAACGTGCCCTGTTTCGTCATATTGCACCTGGTAGATTTTCCGCCATTTTGAATTATGTGAAAATCAATTAAAATGCTACTCCTCCCTCAGTTTTTGACCATTTTCTCCCAAATTTGGTCCATAGCAACTGTGGATGAAGCTGCACAAGAATCTTACACGGATTTTCGAATTTCATAAGCGTTTGGCCGTGGCAGCCAATCAAATTTGGCTGCACAGACGCGAAAGAGGATGTGTGCTCACATCTCGGCCGCACTTTGGCAGATCTTAACGAAACTTGGTGGCATTATGCTAGACACAACCAGAAAGGTCCCCAAAAAACTTGGACCAACTTGGCCGCTAGGGGGCGCTATAACTAGCAAAAACGAATTTTGGCTCATATCTCATGATACGTTTGGGCTAGAAACAAAATTCCACTAGCTCTGGAATCCTTGGCTCAAGCCGAATCCATCGCACCCTATCACGTCATATTCACCCTTTAGGATTTTCCGCCATTTTGAATTTTGTAAAAATCAATTAAAATGCTTCTCCTCCCTCAATTTTTCACCAATTTCTCCCAAACTTGGTAGATAGCAACTTTGGACTAAGCTCCACAAGGGCATTACCTGGCCCAAGTGCATTCTGCTGGCCTTACGACTCGGCCCATATGCTGCGTGGCCCCCACATTGCTGCTTGCAGCTATATTTATTATTATTATTATTATTATTATTATTATTATTCAGTCCACTTCCGCCTCTGCAAGTCTATGGCAGCCCATAGAACCGTCTGGTAAAAAGTTGTGAAATTTGGCACACTGATTCTAGACACTCTCAACATTCCTCTCACCAAATTTCAGGCCTCTACCTCAAACCCGTTAGCGCCACCAACAGGTCAAAGTCCCAGGTACATTTCTGCTTGTAACTTTTGAACCGTTGGTCTGATTTTCAAAAACTTGGTATTGCTGGAATCCTTGGGCCAAGACGAATCCAAAGCACCCCATGACGTCATTTCCCGACCATATATTTTTCCCGCCATTTTGAATTTTGTGAAAATCAATTAAAATGTTTCAACTCCCTCAATTTTTTACCAATTTCTCCCAATCTTGGAAGATAGCATAATTGGACCAACCTGCACAAAAGTTATACCCGGTGATTTGAATTTCACAAGCGTTTGGCCGTGGCAGCCAATCAAACTTGGCTGCAAAGATGCGAAACAGGAAGTGTGCTCATTTCTCAGCCACCCTTTGGCGTATCTTAACGAAACTTGGTGCCTTTATGCAGCACCCCTCCCGAAAGGGCCCCAAAAAATTTGGAACAAATTGGCTGCTAGGGGGCGCTATAACTAGGAAAAATGTCTTTTGGCTCATATCTCATGACTCGTTTTGGCTAGAAACAAAATTCCACTATGGCAGGAATCCTTGGCTCAACACGAATCCATCGCACCCTATGACGTCATATTCTGCCTTGAGGATTTTCCGCCATTTTGAATTTTGTTAAAATCAGTGAAATTCTATGGCAACGCATAGAACCGTCTGACTAGAGGTTTTTAAACTTGGCACACTGATTCTAGGCTCCCTCAAGGATCTTGTCACCAAATTTCAACTCAGCACCTCAAACTCTCTAGCGCCACCAACAGGTCAAAGTTGCAAGTACACTGCTGCTTGTTACTTTTGAACCATACATCTGATCATCAAAATCTTAGTATGCTTGGAATGCTTGGGTCAAAAGGAATCCAACGCACCCTGTCTCGTCATATTCCACCCAGGAGATTTTCCGCCATTTTGAATTATGTGAAAATCAATTAAAATGCTTCTCCTCCAACAATTTTTGAAGAATTTCTCCCAAACTTGGTAGATGGCAACTGGGGACTAAGCTGCACAAGAAACATACCCGGTTTTTAGAATTTCTTAAGCGTTTGGCCGTGGCAGCCAATCAAATTTGGCTGGCAGATGCAAGACAGGAAGTGTGCTCATTTCTCGGCGAACCTTTGGCGTATCTTAACGAAACTTGGTGGCTTTATGCAACACCCCTCCCCAAAGGGCAGCAAAAAATTTGGAGCAAATTGGCTGCTAGGGGGCGCTATAACTAGGAAAAATGTCTTTTGGCTCATATCTCATGATGCGTTTTGCCTAGAAACAAAATTCCACTATCTCAGGAATCCTTGGCTCAAGCCGAATCCACCGCACCCTATGACGTCATATTCTGCCTTGAGGATTTTCCACCATTTTGAATTTTGTTAAAATCAATGAAATTCTATGGCAATGCATAGAACCGTCTGACTAGAGGTTTTTAAACTTGGCACACTGATTCTAGGCTCCCTCAAGGATCTTGTCACCAAATTTCAACTCAGCACCTCAAACTCTCTAGCGCCACCAACAGGTCAAAATTGCAGGTACATTTCTGCTTGTTACTTTTGAACCATACGTCTGATCATCAAATTCTTAGTGTGGCTGGAATGCTTGGGTCAAAAGGAATCCAATGGGCCCTGTCTCCTCATATTCCACCCAGTAGATTTTCCGCCATTTTGAATTATGTGAAAATCAATTAAAATGCTTCTCCTCCCTCAATTTTTGGAAAATTTCTCCCAAACGTGGTACATGGCAACTGGGGCCTAAGCTGCACAAGAAATATGCCCGGTTTTTAGAATTTCTTAAGCGTTTGGCCGTGGCAGCCAATCAAATTTGGCTGGCATATGCAAAACAGGAAGTTTGCTCATTTCTCAGCCACCCTTTGGCGTATCTTAACGAAACTGGGTGGCTTTATGCAGCACCCCTCCCCAAAGGGCAGCAAAAAAATTGGAACAAATTGGCTGCTAGGGGGCGCTATAACTAGGAAAAATGTCTTTAGGCTCATATCTCATGATGCGTTTTGGCTAGAAACAAAATTCCACTATGTCAGGAATCCTTGGCTCAAGACGAACTCATCGCACCCTATGACGTCATATTCTGCCTTGAGGATTTTCCGCCATTTTGAATTTTGTTAAAATCAATGAAATTCAATGGCAACGCATAGAACCGTCTGACTAGAGGTTTTTAAACTTGGCATACTGATTCTAGGCTGCCTCAAGGATCTTGTCACCAAATTTCAACTCAGCACCTCAAAAACTCTAGCGCCACCAACAGGTCAAAGTCGCAGGTACATTTCTGCTTGTTACTTTTGAAACATTCGTCTGATCATCAAAATCTTAGTATCTCTAGAATGATTGGGTCACAAGGAATCCAACGCGCCCTGTCTCGTCATATTCTACCCAGTAGATTTTCCGGCATTTTGAATTATGTGAAAATCAATTAAAATGCTTCTCCTCCCTCAGTTTTTGACCAATTTCTCCCAAACTTGGTAGATAGCAACTCTGGAGGAGCCTACACAAGTATCTTACACGGATTTTTGAATTTCATAAACGTTTGGCCGTGGCAACCAATCAAATTTGGCTGAGCATATGCGAACCAGGAAGTGTGCTCATATCTCGGCCGCCCTTTGGCGTATCTAAATGAAACTTGGTGGCATTGTGCAAGACCTCTCCAAAAAGGGCCCCAACAAATTTGGAACACATTGGCGGCAAGGGGGCGCTATAACAAGGAAAAATGTCTTTTTGCTCATATCTCATGATGCGTTTTGGGTAGAAACAAAATTCCACTATCGCTGGAATCCTTGGGTCAAGCCGAATCCATCACAACCTATGAGGTCATATTCAGACTTGAGGATTTTCCGCCATTTTGAATTTCGTGAAAATCAATTAAAATGCTTCTCCTACCTCAATTTTTGACCAATTTCTCCCAAACTTGGTACATCGCAACTTTGCACTAGGCTGCACAAGGGCATTACATGGCGCAAATGCCTTCTACTGGCCTGACATCTCGTCTCATATGCTGCTTGGCCCCCACATTGCTGCTTGCAGCTATATTTATTATTGGGGGCCAAGCAGCGAAGCTGCGAAGGCACCCATAGTGATTCTATTGTTTCTTATTATTATTATTATTATTATTCAGTCCACTTCCGCCTCTGCAAGTCTATGGCAGCCCATAGAACCGTCTGGTAAAAAGTTGTGAAATTTGGCACACTGATTCTAGACAGTCTCAACATTCCTCTCAGCAAATTTCAGGCCTCTACCTCAAATCCTCTAGCGCCACCAACAGTTCAAAGTCGCAGATACATTTCTGCTTGTAACTTTTGAACCGTTGGTCTGATTTTCAAAAACTTGGTATCCCTGGAATCCTTGGGCCAAGACGAATCCAACGCACCCCATGACGTCATTTTCCGCCCATATAGTTTTCCCGCCATTTTGAATTTTGTGAAAATCAATTAAAATGTTTCAACTCCCTCAATTTTTTACCAATTTCTCCCAAACTTGGAAGATAGCATAATTGGACCAACCTGCACAAAAGTTATACCCAGTGATTTGAATTTCACAAGCGTTTGCCCGTGGCAGCCAATCAAATTTGGCTGCGCAGATGCCAAACAGGAAGTGTGCTCATATCTCGGCCGCCCTTTGGAGTATCTTAACGAAACTTGGTGGCATTATGCCCCACCCATCCAAAAAGGGCCACAAAAAATTTGGAACAAATTGGCTGCTAGGGGGCGCTATAACTAGGAAAAATGACTTTTGGCTCATATCTCATGATGCCTTTTGGGTAGAAACAAAATTCCACTGCCTCTGGAATCCTTGCGTCAAGTCGAAACTATCGCACCCTATGACGTCATATTCTGACTTGAGGTTTTTCCACCATTTTGAATTTTGTTAAAATCAATGAAATTCGATGGCAACCCATAGAACCATATGACTAGAGGTTTTCAAATTTGGCAGCCTGATTCTACGCTCCCTCAAGGGTCTTGTCGCCAAGTTTCAACTCACCACCTCAAACTCTCTAGCGCCACCAACAGGTCAAATTCGCAGGTACATTTCTGCTTGTAACTTTTGAACCGTTGGTCTGATTTTCAAAAACTTGGTATCCCTGGAATCCTTGGGCCAAGCCGAATCCAACGCACCCCATGACGTCATTTCCGCCCATATATTTTTCCCGCCATTTTGAATTTTGTGAAAATCAATTAAAATGTTTCAACTCCCTCAATTTTTTACCAATTTCTCCCAAACTTGGAAGATAGCATAATTGGACCAACCTGCATAAAAGTTATACCCGGTGATTTGAATTTCACAAGCGTTTGGCCGTGGCAGCCAATCAAATTTGGCTGCAAAGACGCGAAACAGGAAGTGTGCTCATTTCTCGGCGGCCCTTTGGCCTATCTTAACGAAACTTGGTGGGATTATGCGCTACCCCTTCTCAAAGGGCCACAAAAAAGTTGGAACAAATTGGCCGCTAGGGGGCGCTATAACTAGGAAAAATGTCTTTTGGCTCATATCTCATGATGCGTTTGGCCTAGAAACAAAATTCCACTATGTCAGGAATTCTTGGCTGAAGACGAATCCATCGCAACCTATGACGTCATATTCTGCCTTGAGGATTTTCCGCCATTTTGAATTTTGTTAAAATCAATGAAATTCTATGGCAACGCATAGAACCGTCTGACTAGAGGTTTTTAAACTTGGCACACTGATTCTAGGCTGCCTCAAGGATCATGTCACCAACTTTCAACTCAACACCTCAAACTCTCTAGCGCCACCAACAGGTCAAAATCACATGTACATTTCTGCATGTTACTTTTGAACAATACGTCTGATCATCAAATTCTTAGGATCGCTGGGATGCTTGGCGCAAAAGGAATCCAACGCGCCCTGTCTCGTCATATTCCACCCAGTAGATTTTCCGCCATTTTGAATTATGTGAAAATCAATTAAAATGCTTCTCCTCCCTCAATTTTTGAACAATTTCTCCCAAACTTGGTAGATGGCAACTGGGGACTAAGCTGCATACAAAACTTACCCGGTTTTTAGAATTTCCTAAGCGTTTGGCCGTGGCAGCCAATCAAAATTGGAAGGCAGATGCAAAACAGGAAGTGTGCTCATTTCTCGGCCACCCTTTGGCGTATCTTAACGAAACTTGGTGGCATTATGCACCACGCCTCCCCAAAGGGCAGCAAAAAATTTGGAACAAATTGGCTGCTAGGGGGCGCTATAACTGGGAAAATGTCTTTTGGCTCATATCTCATGATGCGTTTTGGGTAGAAACAAAATTCCATTATCTCTGGAATCCATGCGTCAAGACGAATCCATCGCACCCTATGACGTCATATTCTGACTTGAGGTTTTTCCACCATTTTGAATTTTGTTAAAATCAATCAAATTCGATGGCAACCCATAGAACCATATGACTAGAGGTTTTCAAATTTGGCAGCCTGATTCTACGCTCCCTCAAGGGTCTTGTCGCCAAGTTTCAACTCACCACCTCAAACTCTCGAGCGCCACCAACAGGTCAAATTCGCAGGTACATTTCTGGTTGTTACTTTTGAACCATACGTCTGATCGTCAAAATCATAGGATCTCTGGAATGCCTTGGTGACATCGAATCCAACGCGCCCTGTCTCGTCATATTGCACCTGGTAGATTTTCCGCCATTTTGAATTATGTGAAAATCTATTAAAATGCTTCTTCTCCCTCAGTTTTTAACCAATTTCTCCCAAGCTTGGTAGATAGTAACTGTGGACGAAGCTGCAGAAGAATCTTACATGGATTTATGAATTTCATAAGCGTTTGGCCGTGGCAGCCAATCAAATTTGGCTCCTCAGACGCAAAAGAGGATGTGTGCTCACATCTCGGCCGCCCTTTGGCAGATCTTAATGAAACTTGGTGGCCTTTTGCCAGACGCCACCAGAAAGGTCCCCAAAAAACTTGGAACAACTTGGCAGCTAGGGGGCGCTATAACTAGGAAAAATTACTTTTGGCTCATATCTCATGATCTGTTTGGGCTAGAAACAAAATTCCACTATCTCTGGAATCCTTGGCTCAAGCCGAATCCATCGCAGCCTATGACGTCATATTTAGCCTTTACGATTTTCCGCCATTTTGAATTTTGTAAAAATCAATTAAAATGCTTCTCCTCCCTCAATTTTTCACCAATTTCTCCCAAACTTGGTAGATAGCAACTTTGGACTAAGCTGCACAAGGGCATTACCTGGCCCAAGTGCATTCTGCTGGCCTTCCGACTAGGCTCATATGTTGCTTGGCCCCCACATTGCTGCTTGCAGCTATATTTATTATTATTATTCAGTCCACTTCCGCCTCTGCAAGTCTATGGCAGCCCATAGAACCGTCTGGTAAAAAGTTGTGAAATTTGGCACACTGATTCTAGACACTCTCATCATTCCTCTCACCAAATTTCAGGCCTCTACCTCAAACCCGTTAGCGCCACCAACAGGTCAAAGTCCCAGGTACATTTCTGCTTGTAACTTTTGAACCGTTGGTCTGATTTTCAAAAACTTGGTATCCCTGGAATCCTTGGGCCAAGACGAATCCAAAGCACCCCATGACGTCATTTCCCGCCCATATATTTTTCCCGCCATTTTGAATTTTGTGAAAATCAATTTAAATGTTTCAACTCCCTCAATTTTCTACCAATTTCTCCCAAACTTGGAAGATAGCATAATTGGACTAAGCTGCACAAAAGTTATACCCAGTGATTTGAATTTCACAAGCGTTTGGCCGTGGCAGCCAATCAAACTTGGCTGCAAAGATGTGAAACAGGAAGTGTGCTCATTTCTCGGCCACCCTTTGGCGTATCTTAACGAAACTTGGTGCCTTTATGCAGCACCCCTCCCGAAAGGGCCCCAAAAAATTTGGAACAAATTGGCTGCTAGGGGGCGCTATAACTAGGAAAAATGTCTTTTGGCTCATATCTCATGACTCGTTTTGGCTAGAAACAAAATTCCACTATGGCAGGAATCCTTGGCTCAAGACGAATCCATCGCACCCTATGACGTCATATTCTGCCTTGAGGATTTTCCGCCATTTTGAATTTTGTTAAAATCAGTGAAATTCTATGGCAACGCATAGAACCGTCTGACTAGAGGTTTTTAAACTTGGCACACTGATTCTAGGCTCCCTCAAGGATCATGTCACCAAATTTCAACTCAACACCTCAAACTCTCTAGCGCCACCAACAGGTCAAAATCACAGGTACATTTCTGCTTGTTACTTTTGAACAATATGTCTGATCATCAAATTCTTAGTATCGCTGGGATGCTTGGCTCAAAAGGAATCCAACGCGCCCTGTGTCGTCATATTCCACCCAGTAGATTTTCCGCCATTTTGAATTATGTGAAAATCAATTAAAATGCTTCTCCTCCCTCAATTTTTGAAGAATTTCTCCCAATCTTGGTAGATCGCAACTGGGGACTAAGCTGCATAAAAAACTTACCCGGTTTTTAGAATTTCCTAAGCGTTTAGCCGTGGCAGCCAATCAAAATTGGAAGGCAGATGCAAAACAGGAAGTGTGCTCATTTCTCGGCCACCCTTTGGCGTATCTTAACGAAACTTGGTGGCATTATGCACCACGCCTCTCCAAAGGGCAGCAAAAAATTTGGAACAAATTGGCTGCTAGGGGGCGCTATAACTGGGAAAAATGTCTTTTGGCTCATATCTCATGATGCGTTTTGGGTAGAAACAAAATTCCATTATCTCTGGAATCCATGCGTCAAGACGAATCCATCGCACCCTATGACGTCATATTCTGACTTGAGGTTTTTCCACCATTTTGAATTTTGTTAAAATCAATGAAATTCGATGGCAACCCATAGAACCATATGACTAGAGGTTTTCAAATTTGGCAGCCTGATTCTACGCTCCCTCAAGGGTCTTGTCGCCAAGTTTGAACTCACCACCTCAATCTCTCTAGCGCCACCAACAGGTCAAATTCGCAGGTACATTTCTGCTTGTTACTTTTGAACCATACGTCTGATCGTCAAAATTTTAGGATCTCTGGAATGCCTTGGTGACATCGAATCCAACGCGCCCTGTCTCGTCATATTGCACCTGGTAGATTTTCCGCCATTTTGAATTATGTGAAAATCTATTAAAATGCTTCTTCTCCCTCAGTTTTTGACCAATTTCTCCCAACCTTGGTACATAGTAACTGTGGACGAAGCTGCACAAGAATCTTACACGGATTTATGAATTTCATAAGCGTTTGGCAGTGGCAGCCAATCAAATTTGGCTCCTCAGACGCAAAAGAGGATGTGTGCTCACATCTCGGCCGCCCTTTGGCAGATCTTAATGAAACTTGGTGGCCTTTTGCCAGACGCCACCAGAAAGGTCCCCAAAAAACTTGGAACAACTTGGCAGCTAGGGGGCGCTATAACTAGGAAAAATTACTTTTGGCTCATATCTCATGATCTGTTTGGGCTAGAAACAAAATTCCACTATCTCTGGAATCCTTGGCTCAAGCCGAATCCATCGCAGCCTATGACGTCATATTTAGCCTTTACGATTTTCCGCCATTTTGAATTTTGAAAAAATCAATTAAAATGCTTCTCCTCCCTCAGTTTTTCACCAATTTCTCCCAAACTTGGTAGATAGCAACTTTGGACTAAGCTGCACAAGGGCATTACCTGGCCCAAGTGCATTCTGCTGGCCTTCCGACTAGGCTCATATGCTGCTTGGCCCCCACATTGCTGCTTGCAGCTATATTTGGGGGCCAAGCAGCAAAGCTGCGAAGGCACCCATAGGGATTCTACTGTTTCTTCTTATTATTATTCAACGTTCTTCCGCCTCTGCAAGTCTATGGCAGCCCATAGAACCGTCTGGTAAAAAGTTGGGAAATTTTGCACACTGATTCTAGACAGTGTCAACATTACTCTCAGCGAATTTCAGGCCTCTACCTCAAACACTTTAGCGCCACCAACAGGTCAAAGTTGCAGGTACATTTCTGCTTGTAACTTTTGAACCGTTGGTCCGATTTTCAAAAACTTGGTATCCCTGGAGTCCTTGGGTCAAGACGAATCCAACGGACCCCATGACGTCATTTTCCGCTCATATAGTTTTCCCGCCATTTTGAATTTTGTGAAAATCACTTAAAACGCTTCTCCTCCCTCAATTTTTGAACAATTTCTCCCAAACTTGGTAAATCGCAACTTTGGACTAAGCTTCACAGGAAACATACCCGGTTTTTAGAATTTCTTAAGCGTTTGGCCGTGGCAGCCAATCAAATTTGGCTGCGAAGACGCAAAACAGGAAGTGTGCTCATATCTCGGCCACCCTTTGGCGTATCTTAATGCAACTTGGTGGCGTTATGTAACACCCCTCCCCAAAGGGCACCAACAAATTTGGAACAAATTGGCTGCTAGGGGGCGCTATAACTAGCAAAAATGTCTTTTAGCTCATATCTCATGATGCGTTTGGGCTAGAAACAAAATTCCACTATGTCAGGAATCTGTGGCTCAAAACAAATCCATCGCACCCTATGACGTCACTTTCTGCCTTGGGGATTTTCCGCCATTTTGAATTTTGTTAAAATCAATGAAATTCTATGGCAACGCATAGAACCGTCTGATTAGAGGTTTTTAAACTCGGCACACTGATTCTAGGCTGCCTCAAGGATCTTGTCACCAAATTTCAACTCAGCACCTCAAACTCTCTAGCGCCACCAACAGGTCAAAGTTGCGGGTACATTTCTGCTTGTTACTTTTGAACCATACGTCTGATCATCAAAATCTTAGTATCCTTGGAATGCTTGGGTCAAAAGGAATCCAACGCACCCTGTCTCGTCATATTCCACCCAGTAGATTTTCCGCCATTTTGAATTATGTGAAAATCAATTAAAATGTTTCAACTCCCTCAATTTTTTACCAATTTCTCCCAAACTTGGAAGATAGCATAATTGGACTAACCTGCACAAAAGTTATACCCGGTGATTTGAATTTCACAAGCGTTTGGCCGTGGCAGCCAATCAAATTTGGCTGCGCAGACGCAAAACAGGAAGTGCACTCATATCTCGGTGGCCCTTTGGCCAATCTTGACGAAACTTGGTGGCATTATGCAAAACCCCTTCCCAAAGGGCCACAACAAATTTGGACCAAATTGGACGCTAGGGGGCGCTATAACTAGGAAAAATGCCTTTTGGCTCATATCTCATGATGCGTTTTGGCTAGAAAGAAAATTCAACTATCTCTGGAATCCATGGGTCAAGACGAATCCATCGCACCCTATAACGTCATATTCTGCCTTGAGGATTTTCGGCCATTTTGAATTTTGTTAAAATCAATGAAATTCTATGGCAACGCATAGAACCATCTGACTAGAGGTTTTTAAACTTGGCAAACTGATTCTAGGCTGCCTCAAGGATCTTGTCACCAAATTTCAACTCACCACCTCAAACTCTCTAGCGCCACCAACAGGTCAAAGTTGCAGGTACATTTCTGCTTGTTACTTTTGAACCATACGTCTGATCATCAAAATCTTAGTATCGCTGGAATGCTTGTGTCACAGCGACTCCAACGCGCCCTGTCTCGTCATATTCCACCCAGTAGATTTTCCGCCATTTTGAATTATGTGAAAATCAATTAAAATGCTTCTCCTCCCTCAATTTTTGAACAATTTCTCCCAAGCTTGGTAGATGGCAACTGGGGACTAATCTGCACAAGAATCTTACCCGGTAATTAGAATTTCCTAAGCGTTTGGCTGTGGCAGCCAATCAAATTTGGCTTGCAGATGCAAAACAGGAAGTGTGCTCATTTCTCGGCCACCCTTTGGCCTATCTTAACGAAACTTGGTGGCTTTATGCAGCACCCCTCCCCAAAGGGCAACAAAAAATTTGGAACAAATTGGCTGCTAGGGGGCGCTATAACTAGGAAAAATGTCTTTTGGCTCATATCTCATGATGCGTTTTGGGTAGAAACAAAATTCCACTATCTCTGGAATCCATGGGTCAAGACGAATGCATCGCACCCTATGCCGTCATATTCTGACTTGAGGATTTTCCGCCATTTTGAATTTTGTTAAAATCAAAGAAATTCGATGGCAACCCATAGAACCGTATGACTAGAGGTTTTCAAATTTGGCAGACTGATTCTAGGCACCCTCAAGGGTCTTGTGACCAAATTTCAACTCACCACCTCAAACTCTCTAGCGCCACCAACAGGTCAAATTCGCAGGTACATTTCTGGTTGTTACTTTTGAACCATACGTCTGATCGTCAAAAGCTTAGTATCTCTGGAATGCTTGGGTCAAAATGAATCCAACGCGCCCTGTTTCGTCATATTGCACCTGGTAGATTTTCCGCCATTTTGAATTATGTGAAAATCAATTAAAATGCTACTCCTCCCTCAGTTTTTGACCATTTTCTCCCAAATTTGGTCCATAGCAACGGTGGAGGAAACTGCACAAGAATCTTACACGGATTTTCGAATTTCATAAGCGTTTGGCTGTGGCAGCCAATCAAATTTGGCTGCACAGACGCGAAAGAGGATGTGTGCTCACATCTCGGCCGCCCTTTGGCAGATCTTAACGAAACTTGGTGGCATTATGCCAGACACCACCAGAAAGGTCCCCAAAAAACGTGGACCAACTTGGCCGCTAGGGGGCGCTATAACTAGCAAAAATGAATTTTGGCTCATATCTCATGATGCGTTTGGGCTAAAAACAAAATTCCACGATCTCTGGAATCCTTGGTTCAAGCCGAATCCATCGCACCCTATCACGTCATATTCAGCCTTGAGGATTTTCCGCCATTTTGAATTTTGTTAAAATCAATGAAATTCTATGGCAACCCATAGAACCGTCAGACGAGAGGTTGAGAAATTTGGCACACTGATTCTAGGCTCGCTCAAGGTTCTTGTCAGCAAATTTCAACTCACCGCCTCAAACTCTCTAGCGCCACCAACAGGACAAAGTTGGAAGTACATTTCTGCTTGTTACTTTTGAACCGTACGGCTGATTGTCAAAATCTTAGTATTGCTGGAATCCATCGGTCAAACCGAATCCAACCTATCCTATCTCGTCATATTGCACCTGGTAGATTTTCCGCCATTTTGAAATTTGTTAAAATCATGTAAATTGCTACTCCTCCCTCAATTTTTGACCAAATTTGCCCAGACTTGGTTGATAGCATCATTGCACCAAGCCGCACAAAATTTATCCTCAGTCTTTTGAAATTTTTAAACTGTTTGGCCGCAGCAGCCAATGAAACTCAGCTGCGAAGATGTCAAACAGGATGTGAGCTCATATCTCGGCAGCCCTTTGACATTTCTTAACCAACCTTGGTGGGATTATGCCCCACCCCTCCGCAAGCTCTCCTACCAAATTTGGTGCACATTGGCCATTAGGGGGCACTATAACTATACAAAATATATTTTGGCTCATATGTCATTGAGCTCATATGTCAGCAGTCTTCTAGCACACACACACACACACACACACATACACACCAAGTACACTTGAAGTAATTTCAGCCATCACAGTCAATCGAATTTGATGATGAAGCCGCCGAACAACAAATGACCTTGTATCTCAGTCAAACGATGGTATATCGACATGAAACTTCTTGTGTGTGCTCGTGACCATCTGTCTGGCCCAAATGCATTCTGCGAGCCTGACGACTAGGCTCATAGGATGCTTGGCCCCCTCATTGCTGCTTGCAGCTATATTTATTATTATTATTATTCAGTCCACTTCCGCCTCTGCAAGTCTATGGCAGCCCATAGAACCGTCTGGTAAAAAGTTGTGAAATTTGGCACACTGATTCTAGACAGTCTCAACATTCCTCTCAGCAAA
>NC_083575.1:76809523-76812023 GCF_027579695.1 Neoarius graeffei | reverse complement strand
CTCAAGGTTCTTGTCAGCAAATTTCAACTCACCACCTCAAAGTCTCTAGCGCCAACAACAGGCCAAAGTTGCATGTACATTTCTGCTTGTTACTTTTGAACCGTATGTCTGATCGTCAAAATCTGTGTATCGCTGGAATCCTTGGGTCAAACCGAATCCAACGCATCCTATGCCGTCATATTCCGCCTTGTATATTTTCCGCCATTTTGAATTATGTGAAAATCAATTAAAATGCTTCTCCTCCCTCAATTTTTGACCAATTCCTTCCAAACTTGGTATATGGCAACTGTGGACTAAGCTGCACAAGAAACTTACCCGGATTTTAGAATTTCATAAGCGTTTGGCCGTGGCAGCCAATCAAATTTGGCTGCGCAGACGCCAAACAGGAAGTGTGGTGATATTTCGGCCGCCCTTTGGCGTATCTTAACGAAACTTGGTGAGATTATGCGGCACCCCTGCATGAAGGAACAGAAAAAAATTGGAACAAATTGGCTGCCAGGGGGCGCTATAACTAGGAAAAATGACTTTTGGCTCATATCTCATGATGCGTTTGGGGTAGAAACAAAATTCCACTATCTCTGGAATCCTTGGTTCAAGACGAATCTATCGCACCCTATGACGTCATATTCTGCCTTGAGGATTTTCCGCCATTTTGAATTTTGTTAAAATCAATGAAATTCTATGGCAACTCATAGAACTGTCTGACTAGAGGTTTTCAAATTTGGCACACTGATTCTAGGCTGCCTCAAGGTTCTTGTCAGCAAATTTCAACTCACCACCTCAAACTCTCTAGCGCCACCAACAGGTCAAAGTTGCAGGTACATTTCTGCTTGTTACTTTTGAACCGTACTTCTGATCGTCAAAAGCTAAGTATCTATGGGATCCTTGGGTCAACACGAATCCAACGCACCCTATGGCGTCATATTCCGCCTGGTATATTTTCCGCCATTTTGAATTTTGTGAAAATCAATTAAAATGCTTCTCCTCCCTCAATCTTTGACCAATTCCTTCCAAGCTTGGTACGTGGCAACTTTGGACTAAGCTGCACATAAAACTTACCCGGTTTTTCGAATTTCATAAGCGTTTGGCCGTGGCGGCCAATCAAATTTGGACGTGCAGATGTGAAACAGGAAGTGTGGTCATATCTCGGCAGCCCTTTGACCTTTCTTAACCAAACTTGGTGGGATTATGCCCCACCCCTCCAAAAGGTCCCATTCTACATTTGGTGCACATTGGCCATTAGTGGGCGCTATAACTTTCCAAAATGTATTTAGGATCATATATCATTGAGCTCATATCTCAGCAGTCTCTTAGCACACACACACACACACACACACACACCTAGTACACTTGAAGTAATTTCAGGCATCACAGTCAATCGATTTTGACGGTGAAGCCGTGCATGCCTCTACCCATCTGGTTGGAGGTACATTTCTGCTTGTAAACACTTCCTGTGCGTGCCTCTGATCGTCTGCCTGGTCAGTTCTTTCTGTTGCCATGGCAACTTAGGCTGGGTCACGCTGCTTGGCCCCGCATTGCTGCTTGCAGCTATATTTATTATTATTATTCAACGTTCTTCCGCCTCTGCAAGTCTATGGCAGCCCATAGAACCGTCTGGTAAAAAGTTGGGAAATTTTGCACACTGATTCTAGACAGTGTCAACATTAATCTCAGCGAATTTCAGGCCTCTACCTCAAACACTTTAGCGCCACCAACAGGTCAAAGTTGCAGGTACATTTCTGCTTGTAACTTTTGAACCGTTGGTCCGATTTTCAAAAACTTGGTATCCCTGGAGTCCTTGGGTCAAGACGAATCCAACGGACCCCATGACGTCATTTTCCGCCCATATAGTTTTCCCGCCATTTTGAATTTTGTGAAAATCACTTAAAACGCTTCTCCTCCCTCAATTTTTGAACAATTTCTCCCAAACTTGGTAAATCGCAACTTTGGACTAAGCTTCACAGGAAACATACCCGGTTTTTAGAATTTCTTAAGCGTTTGGCCGTGGCAGCCAATCAAATTTGGCTGCGAAGACGCAAAACAGGAAGTGTGCTCATATCTCGGCGACCCTTTGGCGTATCTTAATGAAACTTGGTGGCGTTATGCAGCACCCCTCCCCAAAGGGCAACAACGAATTTGGAACAAATTGGCTGCTAGGGGGCGCTATAACTAGCAAAAATGTCTTTTGGCTCATATCTCATGATGCGTTTGGGCTAGAAACAAAATTCCACTATGTCAGGAATCTGTGGCTCAAAACGAATCCATCGCACCCTATGACGTCACTTTCTGCCTTGGGGATTTTCCGCCATTTTGAATTTTGTTAAAATCAATGAAATTCTATGGCAACGCATAGAGCCGTCTGATTAGAGGTTTTTAAACTTGGCACACTGATTCTAGGCTGCCTCGAGGATCTTGTCACCAAATTTCAACTCAGCACCTCAGACTCTCTAGCGCCACCAACAGGTCAAAGTCGCGGGTACATTTCTGCTTGTTACTTTTG
>NC_083575.1:76799523-76802023 GCF_027579695.1 Neoarius graeffei | reverse complement strand
CACTCTCAACATTCCTCTCACCAAATTTCAGGCCTCTACCTCAAACCCGTTAGCGCCACCAACAGGTCAAAGTCCCAGGTACATTTCTGCTTGTAACTTTTGAACCGTTGGTCTGATTTTCAAAAACTTGGTATCCCTGGAATCCTTGGGCCAAGACGAATCCAACGCACCCCATGACGTCATTTGCCGCCCATATATTTTTCCCGCCATTTTGAATTTTGTGAAAATCAATTAAAATGTTTCAACTCCCTCAATTTTTTACCAATTTCTCCCAAACTTGGAAGATAGCATAATTTGACCAACCTGCACAAAAGTTATACCCGGTGATTTGAATTTCACAAGCGTTTGGCCGTGGCAGCCAATCAAACTTGGCTGCAAAGATGCGAAACAGGAAGTGTGCTCATTTCTCGGCCACCCTTTGGCGTATCTTAACGAAACTTGGTGGCTTTATGCAGCACCCCTCCCGAAAGGGCCCCAAAAAATTTGGAACAAATTGGCTGCTAGGGGGCGCTATAACTAGGAAAAATGTCTTTTGGCTCATATCTCATGACTCGTTTTGGCTAGAAACAAAATTCCACTATGGCAGGAATCCTTGGCTCAAGACGAATCCATCGCACCCTATGACGTCATATTCTGCCTTGAGGATTTTCCGCCATTTTGAATTTTGTTAAAATCAGTGAAATTCTATGGCAACGCATAGAACCGTTTGACTAGAGGTTTTTAAACTTGGCAAACTGATTCTAGGCTCCCTCAAGGATCTTGTCACCAAATTTCAACTCAGCACCTCAAACTCTCTAGCGCCACCAACAGGTCAAAGTTGCAAGTACACTTCTGCTTGTTACTTTTGAACCATACGACTGATCATCAAAATCTTAGTATCGCTGGAATACTTGGGTCACCACGAATCCAGGGGCCCTGTCTCGTCATATTCCACCCAGGAGATTTTCCGCCATTTTGAATTATGTGAAAATCAATTAAAATGCTTCTCCTCCCACAATTTTTGAAGAATTTCTCCCAAACTTGGTACATGGCAACTGGGGACTAAGCTGCACAAGAAACATACCCGGTTTTTAGAATTTCTTAAGCGTTTGGCCGTGGCAGCCAATCAAATTTGGCTGGCAGATGCAAGACAGGAAGTGTGCTCATTTCTCGGCGAACCTTTGGCGTATCTTAACGAAACTTGGTGGCTTTATGCAACACCCCTCCCCAAAGGGCAGCAAAAAATTTGGAACAAATTGGCTGCTAGGGGGCGCTATAACTAGGAAAAATGTCTTTTGGCTCATATCTCATGATGCGTTTTGCCTAGAAACAAAATTCCACTATGTCAGGAATCCTTGGCTCAAGCCGAATCCACCGCACCCTATGACGTCATATTCTGCCTTGAGGATTTTCCACCATTTTGAATTTTGTTAAAATCAATGAAATTCTATGGCAATGCATAGAACCGTCTGACTAGAGGTTTTTAAACTTGGCCCACTGATTCTAGGCTGCCTCAAGGATCTTGTCACCAAATTTCAACTCAGCACCTCAAACTCTCTAGCGCCACCAACAGGTCAAAATTGCAGGTACATTTCTGCTTGTTACTTTTGAACCATACGTCTGATCATCAAATTCTTAGTGTGGCTGGAATGCTTGGGTCAAAAGGAATGCAATGGGCCCTGTCTCCTCATATTCCACCCAGTAGATTTTCCGCCATTTTGAATTATGTGAAAATCAATTAAAATGCTTCTCCTCCCTCAATTTTTGGAAAATTTCTCCCAATCGTGGTACATGGCAACTGGGGCCTAAGCTGCACAAGAAATATGCCCGGTTTTTAGAATTTCTTAAGCGTTTGGCCGTGGCAGCCAATCAAATTTGGCTGGCATATGCAAAACAGGAAGTTTGCTCATTTCTCGGCCACCCTTTGGCGTATCTTAACGAAACTGGGTGGCTTTATGCAGCACCCCTCCCCAAAGGGCAGCAAAAAATTTGGACCAAATTGGCTGCTAGGGGGCGCTATAACTAGGAAAAATGTCTTTAGGCTCATATCTCATGATGCGTTTTGGCTAGAAACAAAATTCCACTATGTCAGGAATCCTTGGCTCAAGACGAACTCATCGCACCCTATGACGTCATATTCTGCCTTGAGGATTTTCCACCATTTTGAATTTTGTTAAAATCAATGAAATTCTATGGCAATGCATAGAACCGTCTGACTAGAGGTTTTTAAACTTGGCACACTGATTCTAGGCTGCCTCAAGGATCTTGTCACCAAATTTCAACTCAGCACCTCAAACTCTCTAGCGCCACCAACAGGTCAAAATTGCAGGTACATTTCTGCTTGTTACTTTTGAACCATACGTCTGATCATCAAATTCTTAGTGTGGCTGGAATGCTTGGGTCAAAAGGAATCCAACGCACCCTGTTTCATCATGTTCCACCCAGTAGATTTTCCGCCATTTTGAATTATGTGAAAATCAATTAAAATGCTTCTCCTCCCTCAATTTTTGACCAATTTCTC
>NC_083575.1:76792023-76794523 GCF_027579695.1 Neoarius graeffei | reverse complement strand
TCAAATTCGATGGCAACCCATAGAACCATATGACTAGAGGTTTTCAAATTTGGCAGCCTGATTCTACGCTCCCTCAAGGGTCTTGTCGCCAAGTTTCAACTCACCACCTCAAACTCTCGAGCGCCACCAACAGGTCAAATTCGCAGGTACATTTCTGGTTGTTACTTTTGAACCATACGTCTGATCGTCAAAATCATAGGATCTCTGGAATGCCTTGGTGACATCGAATCCAACGCGCCCTGTCTCGTCATATTGCACCTGGTAGATTTTCCGCCATTTTGAATTATGTGAAAATCTATTAAAATGCTTCTTCTCCCTCAGTTTTTAACCAATTTCTCCCAAGCTTGGTAGATAGTAACTGTGGACGAAGCTGCAGAAGAATCTTACACGGATTTATGAATTTCATAAGCGTTTGGCCGTGGCAGCCAATCAAATTTGGCTCCTCAGACGCAAAAGAGGATGTGTGCTCACATCTCGGCCGCCCTTTGGCAGATCTTAATGAAACTTGGTGGCCTTTTGCCAGACGCCACCAGAAAGGTCCCCAAAAAACTTGGAACAACTTGGCAGCTAGGGGGCGCTATAACTAGGAAAAATTACTTTTGGCTCATATCTCATGATCTGTTTGGGCTAGAAACAAAATTCCACTATCTCTGGAATCCTTGGCTCAAGCCGAATCCATCGCAGCCTATGACGTCATATTTAGCCTTTACGATTTTCCGCCATTTTGAATTTTGTAAAAATCAATTAAAATGCTTCTCCTCCCTCAATTTTTCACCAATTTCTCCCAAACTTGGTAGATAGCAACTTTGGACTAAGCTGCACAAGGGCATTACCTGGCCCAAGTGCATTCTGCTGGCCTTCCGACTAGGCTCATATGTTGCTTGGCCCCCACATTGCTGCTTGCAGCTATATTTGGGGGCCAAGCAGCGAAGCTGCGAAGGCACCCATAGTGATTCTATTGTTTCTTATTATTATTATTATTATTATTATTATTATTATTATTATTATTATTCAGTCCACTTCCGCCTCTGCAAGTCTATGGCAGCCCATAGAACCGTCTGGTAAAAAGTTGTGAAATTTGGCACACTGATTCTAGACAATCTCAACATTCCTCTCAGCAAATTTCAGGCCTCTACCTCAAACCCGTTAGCGCCACCAACAGGTCAAAATCCCAGGTACATTTCTGCTTGTAACTTTTGAACCGTTGGTCTGATTTTCAAAATCTTGGTACCACTGGAATCCTTGGGCCAAGCCGAATCCAACGCACCCCATGACGTCATTTCCGCCCATATATTTTTCCCGCCAATTTGAATTATGGGAAAATCAATTAAAATGTTTCAACTCCCTCAATTTTTTACCAATTTCTCCCAAACTTGGAAGATAGCATAATTGGACCAACCTGCACAAAAGTTATACCCGGTGATTTGAATTTCACAAGCGTTTGGCCGTGGCAGCCAATCAAATTTGGATGCGAAGACGCGAAACAGGAAGTGTGCTCATTTCTCGGCGGCCCTTTGGCCTATCTTGACGAAACTTGGTGGGATTATGCGATACCCCTTCTCAAAGGGCCACAACAAAGTTGGAACAAATTGGCCGCTAGGGGGCGCTATAACTAGGAAAAATGTCTTTTGGCTCATATCTCATGATGCGTTTGGCCTAGAAACAAAATTCCACTATGTCAGGAATTCTTGGCTGAAGACGAATCCATGGCAACCTATGACGTCATATTCTGCCTTGAGGATTTTCCGCCATTTTGAATTTTGTTAAAATCAATGAAATTCTATGGCAACGCATAGAACCGTCTGACTAGAGGTTTTTAAACTTGGCACACTGATTCTAGGCTGCCTCAAGGATCATTTCACCAAATTTCAACTCAACACCTCAAACTCTCTAGCGCCACCAACAGGTCAAAATCACAGGTACATTTCTGCTTGTTACTTTTGAACAATACGTCTGATCATCAAATTCTTAGTATTGCTGGGATGGTTGGCTCAAAAGGAATCCAACGCGCCCTGTCTCGTCATATTCCACCCAGTAGATTTTCTGCCATTTTGAATTATGTGAAAATCAATTAAAATGCTTCTCCTCCCTCAATTTTTGAAGAATTTCTCCCAAACTTGGGACATGGCAACTGGGGACTAAGCTGCATAAAAATCTTACCCGGTTTTTAGAATTTCCTAAGCGTTTGGCCGTGGCAGCCAATCAAAATTGGAAGGCAGATGCAAAACAGGAAGTGTGCTCATTTCTTGGCCACCCTTTGGCGTATCTTAACGAATCTTGGTGGCATTATGCACCACGCCTCCCCAAAGGGCAGCATAAAATTTGGAACAAATTGGCTGCTAGGGGGCGCTATAACTGGGAAAAATGTCTTTTGGCTCATATCTCATGATGCGTTTTGGGTAGAAACAAAATTCCATTATCTCTGGAATCCATGCGTCAAGACGAATCCATCGCACCCTATGACGTCATATTCTGCCTTGTGGATTTTCCGCCATTTTGA
>NC_083575.1:76777023-76787023 GCF_027579695.1 Neoarius graeffei | reverse complement strand
TCATCAAAATCTTAGTATCGCTGGAATGCTTGTGTCACAGCGACTCCAACGCGCCCTGTCTCGTCATATTCCACCCAGTAGATTTTCCGCCATTTTGAATTATGTGAAAATCAATTAAAATGCTTCTCCTCCCTCAGTTTTTGAACAATTTCTCCCAAGCTTGGTAGATGGCAACTGGGGACTAATCTGCACAAGAATCTTACCCGGTAATTAGAATTTCCTAAGCGTTTGGCTGTGGCAGCCAATCAAATTTGGCTTGCAGATGCAAAACAGGAAGTGTGCTCATTTCTCGGCCACCCTTTGGCCTATCTTAACGAAACTTGGTGGCTTTATGCAGCACCCCTCCCCAAAGGGCAACAAAAAATTTGGAACAAATTGGCTGCTAGGGGGCGCTATAACTAGGAAAAATGTCTTTTGGCTCATATCTCATGATGCGTTTTGGGTAGAAACAAATTTCCACTATCTCTGAAATCCATGGGTCAAGACGAATGCATCGCACCCTATGCCGTCATATTCTGACTTGAGGATTTTCCGCCATTTTGAATTTTGTTAAAATCAAAGAAATTCGATGGCAACCCATAGAACCGTATGACTAGAGGTTTTCAAATTTGGCAGACTGATTCTAGGCACCCTCAAGGGTCTTGTGACCAAATTTCAACTCACCACCTCAAACTCTCTAGCGCCACCAACAGGTCAAATTCGCAGGTACATTTCTGGTTGTTACTTTTGAACCATACATCTGATCGTCAAAAGCTTAGTATCTCTGGAATGCTTGGGTCAAAATGAATCCAACGCGCCCTGTTTCGTCATATTGCACCTGGTAGATTTTCCGCCATTTTGAATTATGTGAAAATCAATTAAAATGCTACTCCTCCCTCAGTTTTTGACCATTTTCTCCCAAATTTGGTCCATAGCAACGGTGGAGGAAACTGCACAAGAATCTTACACGGATTTTCGAATTTCATAAGCGTTTGGCTGTGGCAGCCAATCAAATTTGGCTGCACAGACGCGAAAGAGGATGTGTGCTCACATCTCGGCCGCCCTTTGGCAGATCTTAACGAAACTTGGTGGCATTATGACAGACACCACCAGAAAGGTCCCCAAAAAACGTGGACCAACTTGGCCGCTAGGGGGCGCTATAACTAGCAAAAATGAATTTTGGCTCATATCTCATGATGCGTTTGGGCTAAAAACAAAATTCCACGATCTCTGGAATCCTTGGTTCAAGCCGAATCCATCGCACCCTATCACGTCATATTCAGCCTTGAGGATTTTCCGCCATTTTGAATTTTGTTAAAATCAATGAAATTCTATGGCAACCCATAGAACCGTCAGACGAGAGGTTGAGAAATTTGGCACACTGATTCTAGGCTCGCTCAAGGTTCTTGTCAGCAAATTTCAACTCACCGCCTCAAACTCTCTAGCGCCACCAACAGGACAAAGTTGGAAGTACATTTCTGCTTGTTACTTTTGAACCGTACGGCTGATTGTCAAAATCTTAGTATTGCTGGAATCCATCGGTCAAACCGAATCCAACCTATCCTATCTCGTCATATTGCACCTGGTAGATTTTCCGCCATTTTGAAATTTGTTAAAATCATGTAAATTGCTACTCCTCCCTCAATTTTTGACCAAATTTGCCCAGACTTGGTTGATAGCATCATTGCACCAAGCCGCACAAAATTTATCCTCAGTCTTTTGAAATTTTTAAACTGTTTGGCCGCAGCAGCCAATGAAACTCAGCTGCGAAGATGTCAAACAGGATGTGAGCTCATATCTCGGCAGCCCTTTGACATTTCTTAACCAACCTTGGTGGGATTATGCCCCACCCCTCCGCAAGCTCTCCTACCAAATTTGGTGCACATTGGCCATTAGGGGGCGCTATAACTATACAAAATATATTTTGGCTCATATGTCATTGAGCTCATATGTCAGCAGTCTTCTAGCACACACACACACACACACACATACACACCAAGTACACTTGAAGTAATTTCAGCCATCACAGTCAATCGAATTTGATGATGAAGCCGCCGAACAACAAATGACCTTGTATCTCAGTCAAACGATGGTATATCGACATGAAACTTCTTGTGTGTGCTCGTGACCATCTGTCTGGCCCAAATGCATTCTGCGAGCCTGACGACTAGGCTCATAGCTTGCTTGGCCCCCTCATTGCTGCTTGCAGCTATATTTATTATTATTATTATTATTATTCAACTTTCTTCTCCTATGGGAAGTCAATGGCAGCCCATAGAACCACACATAGGAAAATGCTCAAATTTGGCACACACATTCTAGACAGTCTCAGCATTCCCCACAACAATTTTTAGGTCCCCACCCCCAACCCTCTAGCGCCACCAGCAGGTCAAAGTTGCAGGTACATTTCTGGTTGTAACTTTTGAACCGTTGGTCCGATTTTCAAAACCTTGGTATCCCTGGAATCCTTGGGTCAAGACGAATCCAAAGCACCCCATGACGTCATTTTCCGCCCATATAGTTTTCCCGCCATTTTGAATTTTGTGAAAATCAATTAAAATGCTTCTCCTCCCTCAATTTTGGATCAATTTCTCCCAAACTTGGTAGATGGCAACTTTGGACTAAGCTGCACAAGAAACTTACCCGGTTTTTAGAATTTCGTAAGCGTTTGGCCGTGGCAGCCAATCAAAATTGGCTGCGAAGACGCCAAACAGGAAGTGAGCTCATATTTCGGCCGCCCTTTGGCCTATCTTAACGAAACTTGGTGAGAGTATGCCCCACCCCTCCATGAAGGACCCCAAAAAAATTGGAAGAAATTGGCTGCTAGGGGGCGCTATAACTAGGAAAAATGTCTTTTGGCTCATATCTCATGATGCGTTTGGGCTAGAATCAAAAATCCACTATCTCTGGAATCCTTGGGTCAAGACGAATCCATCGCGACCTATGACGTCATATTCTGCCTTGAGGATTTTCCGCCATTTTGAATTTTGTTAAAATCATTGAAATTCTATGGCAACCCATAGAACCTTTAGACGAGAGGTATTCAAATTTGGCACACTGATTCTAGGCTGTCTCAAGGTTCTTGTCACCAAATTTCAACTCACCACATCAAACTCTCTAGCGCCACCAACGGGTCAAAGTCCCAGGTACATTTCTGCTTGTTACTTTTGAACCGTAGGTCTGATCGTCAAAATCTTAGTATCGCTGGAATCCTTCCTTGAAACCGAATCCAACGGTCCCTGTCTCGTCATATTCCACCTGGTAGATTTTCCGCCATTTTGAATTTTGTGAAAATCAATTAAAATGCTTCTCCTCCCTCAATTTTTGACCAATTTTTCCCAAGCTTGGTACATGGCAAAGATGGACTAAGCTGCACAAGAAACTTACCCGGTTTTTAGAATTTCGTATGCGTTTGGCCGTGGCATCCAATCAAAATTGGATGCGCAGACGCCAATCAGGAAGTGTGCTCATATCTCGGCCGTCCTTTGGCGTATCTTAACGAAACTTGGTGGCATTATGCCCCACGCCACCCCAAAGGAAACAAAAGATTTGGACCAAATAGGCCGCTAGGGGGCGCTATAACTAGGAAAAATGATTTTGGGCTCATATCTCATGATGCATTTTGGGTAGAAACAAAATTCCACTATGTCTGGAATCCTTCCGTCAAAACGAATCCAACACGCCCTATGGCATCATATTCCACCAGGTAGATTTTCCACCATTTTGAAATTTGTGAAAATCTATTAAAATCCTTCTCCTCCCTCAATTTTTGACCAATTTCTCCCAAACTTGGTACATAGTAACTTTAGACTAACTGTCTGCCTGGTCAGTTCTTTCTGTTGCCATGGCAACTTAGGCTGGGTCACACTGCTTGGCCCCGCATTGCTGCTTGCAGCTATATTTATTATTATTATTATTCAGTCCACTTCCGCCTCTGCAAGTCTATGGCAGCCCATAGAACCGTCTGGTAAAAAGTTGTGAAATTTGGCACACTGATTCTAGACACTCTCAACATTCCTCTCAGCAAATTTCAGGCCTCTACCTCAAACCCTCTAGCGCCACCAACAGCTCAAAGTCGCAGGTACATTTCTGCTTGTAACTTTTGAACCGTTGGTCTGATTTTCAAAAACTTGGTATCCCTGGAATCCTTGGGCCAAGACGAATCCAATGCACCCCATGACGTCATTTTCCGCCATATACTTTTCCCGCCATTTTGAATTTTGTGAAAATCAATTAAAATGTTTCAACTCCCTCAATTTTTTACCAATTTCTCCCAAACTTGGAAGATAGCATAATTGGACTAACCTGCACAAAAGTTATACCCGGTGATTTGAATTTCACAAGCGTTTGGCCGTGGCAGCCAATCAAATTTGGCTGCGCAGACGCAAAACAGGAAGTGCACTCATATCTCGGTGGCCCTTTGGCCAATCTTGACGAAACTTGGTGGCATTATGCAAAACCCCTTCCCAAAGGGCCCCAACAAATTTGGACCAAATTGGACGCTAGGGGGCGCTATAACTAGGAAAAATGCCTTTTGGCTCATATCTCATGATGCGTTTTGGCTAGAAAGAAAATTCAACTATCTCTGGAATCCATGGGTCAAGACGAATCCATCGCACCCTATGACGTCATATTCTGCCTTGAGGATTTTCCGCCATTTTGAATTTTGTTAAAATCAATGAAATTCTATGGCAACGCATAGAACCATCTGACTAGAGGTTTTTAAACTTGGCAAACTGATTCTAGGCTGCCTCAAGGATCTTGTCACCAAATTTCAACTCACCACCTCAAACTCTCTAGCGCCACCAACAGGTCAAAGTTGCAGGTACATTTCTGCTTGTTACTTTTGAACCATACGTCTGATCATCAAAATCTTAGTATCGCTGGAATGCTTGTGTCACAGCGACTCCAACGCGCCCTGTCTCGTCATATTCCACCCAGTAGATTTTCCGCCATTTTGAATTATGTGAAAATCAATTAAAATGCTTCTCCTCCCTCAATTTTTGAACAATTTCTCCCAAGCTTGGTAGATGGCAACTGGGGACTAATCTGCACAAGAATCTTACCCGGTAATTAGAATTTCCTAAGCGTTTGGCTGTGGCAGCCAATCAAATTTGGCTTGCAGATGCAAAACAGGAAGTGTGCTCATTTCTCGGCCACCCTTTGGCCTATCTTAACGAAACTTGGTGGCTTTATGCAGCACCCCTCCCCAAAGGGCAACAAAAAATTTGGAACAAATTGGCTGCTAGGGGGCGCTATAACTAGGAAAAATGTCTTTTGGCTCATATCTCATGATGCGTTTTGGGTAGAAACAAAATTCCACTATCTCTGGAATCCATGGGTCAAGACGAATGCATCGCACCCTATGCCGTCATATTCTGACTTGAGGATTTTCCGCCATTTTGAATTTTGTTAAAATCAAAGAAATTCGATGGCAACCCATAGAACCGTATGACTAGAGGTTTTCAAATTTGGCAGACTGATTCTAGGCACCCTCACGGGTCTTGTGACCAAATTTCAACTCACCACCTCAAACTCTCTAGCGCCACCAACAGGTCAAATTCGCAGGTACATTTCTGGTTGTTACTTTTGAACCATACGTCTGATCGTCAAAAGCTTAGTATCTCTGGAATGCTTGGGTCAAAATGAATCCAACGCGCCCTGTTTCGTCATATTGCACCTGGTAGATTTTCCGCCATTTTGAATTATGTGAAAATCAATTAAAATGCTACTCCTCCCTCAGTTTTTGACCATTTTCTCCCAAATTTGGTCCATAGCAACGGTGGAGGAAACTGCACAAGAATCTTACACGGATTTTCGAATTTCATAAGCGTTTGGCTGTGGCAGCCAATCAAATTTGGCTGCACAGACGCGAAAGAGGATGTGTGCTCACATCTCGGCCGCCCTTTGGCAGATCTTAACGAAACTTGGTGGCATTATGACAGACACCACCAGAAAGGTCCCCAAAAAACGTGGACCAACTTGGCCGCTAGGGGGCGCTATAACTAGCAAAAATGAATTTTGGCTCATATCTCATGATGCGTTTGGGCTAAAAACAAAATTCCACGATCTCTGGAATCCTTGGTTCAAGCCGAATCCATCGCACCCTATCACGTCATATTCAGCCTTGAGGATTTTCCGCCATTTTGAATTTTGTTAAAATCAATGAAATTCTATGGCAACCCATAGAACCGTCAGACGAGAGGTTGAGAAATTTGGCACACTGATTCTAGGCTCGCTCAAGGTTCTTGTCAGCAAATTTCAACTCACCGCCTCAAACTCTCTAGCGCCACCAACAGGACAAAGTTGGAAGTACATTTCTGCTTGTTACTTTTGAACCGTACGGCTGATTGTCAAAATCTTAGTATTGCTGGAATCCATCGGTCAAACCGAATCCAACCTATCCTATCTCGTCATATTGCACCTGGTAGATTTTCCGCCATTTTGAAATTTGTTAAAATCATGTAAATTGCTACTCCTCCCTCAATTTTTGACCAAATTTGCCCAGACTTGGTTGATAGCATCATTGCACCAAGCCGCACAAAATTTATCCTCAGTCTTTTGAAATGTTTAAACTGTTTGGCCGCAGCAGCCAATGAAACTCAGCTGCGAAGATGTCAAACAGGATGTGAGCTCATATCTCGGCAGCCCTTTGACATTTCTTAACCAACCTTGGTGGGATTATGCCCCACCCCTCCGCAAGCTCTCCTACCAAATTTGGTGCACATTGGCCATTAGGGGGCGCTATAACTATACAAAATATATTTTGGCTCATATGTCATTGAGCTCATATGTCAGCAGTCTTCTAGCACACACACACACACACACACACACATACACACCAAGTACACTTGAAGTAATTTCAGCCATCACAGTCAATCGAATTTGATGATGAAGCCGCCGAACAACAAATGACCTTGTATCTCAGTCAAACGATGGTATATCGACATGAAACTTCTTGTGTGTGCTCGTGACCATCTGTCTGGCCCAAATGCATTCTGCGAGCCTGACGACTAGGCTCATAGCTTGCTTGGCCCCCTCATTGCTGCTTGCAGCTATATTTATTATTAGGGGCCAAGCAGCGAAGCTGGCGAAGGCCCCTAATGTGTTTGTAGGTTTTCTTATTATTATTATAATTCAACTTTCTTCTCCTATGGGAAGTCAATGGCAGCCCATAGAGCCACACATAGGAAAATGCTCAAATTTGGCACACACATTTCAGACAGTCTCAGCATTCCCCACAACAATTTTTAGGTCCCCACCCCCAACCCTCTAGCGCCACCAGCAGGTCAAAGTTGCAGGTACATTTCTGCTTGTAACTTTTGAACCGTACGTCCGATTTTCAAAAACTTGGTATCCCTGGAATCCTTGGGTCAAGACGAATCCAAAGCACCCCATGACGTCATTTTCCGCCCATATAGTTTTCCCGCCATTTTGAATTTTGTGAAAATCAATTAAAATGCTTCTCCTCCCTCAATTTTTGACCAATTTCTCCCAAACTTGGTAGATGGCAACTTTGGACTAAGCTGCACAAGAAACTTACCCGGTTTTTAGAATTTCATAAGCGTTTGGCCATGGCAGCCAATCAAAATTGACGGCGCAGACGCCAAACAGGATGTGTGCTCATATCTCTGCTGCCCTTTGGCGTATCTTAACGAAACTTGGTGGCTTTATGCCCTACCCCTCGAAAATGGCCCACAAAAAATTTGGAACAAATGGGCTGCTAGGGGGCGCTATAACTAGGAAAAATGACTTTTGGCTCATATCTCATGATCCGTTTGGGCTAGAAACAAAATTCCACTGCGTCTGGAATCCTTGGGTCAAGACGAATCCATCGCACCCTATGACGTCATATTCTGCCTTGAGGATTTTCCGCCATTTTGAATTTTGTTAAAATCAATGAAATTCTATGGCAACCCATAGAACTGTCTGACTAGAGGTTTTCAAATTATGCACACTGATTCTAGGCTGCCTCAAGGTTCTTGTCACCAAATTTCAACTCACCACCTCAAACTCTCTAGCGCCACCAACAGGTCAAAGTTGCAGGTACATTTCTGCTTGTTACTTTTGAACCGTATGTCTGATCGTCAATATCTTAGGATCGCTGGAATACTTGGGTCAAAACGAGTCCAATGCCCCCTATAGCGTCATATTCCGCCTGGTATATTTTCCGCCATTTTGAATTTTGTGAAAATCAATTAAAATGCTTCTCCTCCCTCAATTTTTGACCAATTCCTTCCAAACTTGGTAGATGGCAACTTTGGACTAAGCTGCACAAAAAACTTACCCGGTTTTTAGAAATTCATAAGCGTTTGGCCGTGGCTGCCAATCAAATTTGGCGTTGCAGACGCAAAACAGGAAGTGTGCTCATATCTCGGCAGCCCTTTGACCTTTCTTAACCAAACTTGGTGGGATTGTGTCTCACCCGTCCAAAAGGGCCCTTACCAGATTTGGTGCACATTGGCCATTAGGGGGCGCTATAACTTTCCAAAATGTCTTTTGGCTCATATATCATTGAGCTCATATCTCAGCAGTCTTTTAGCACACACAGACACACACCTAGTACACTTGAAGTAATTTCAGCCATCACAGTCAATCGAATTTGATGGTGAAGCCGTGCATGCCTCTAACCATCTGGTTGGAGGTACATTTCTGCTTGTAAACACTTCCTGTGCGTGCCTATGACCGTCTGCCTGGTCAGTTCTTTCTGTTGCCATGGCAACTTAGGCTGGGTCACACTGCTTGGCCCCGCATTGCTGCTTGCAGCTATATTTATTATTATTATTATTATTCAGTCCACTTCCGCCTCTGCAAGTCTATGGCAGCCCATAGAACCGTCTGGTAAAAAGTTGTGAAATTTGGCACACTGATTCTAGACACTCTCAACATTCCTCTCAGCAAATTTCAGGCCTCTACCTCAAACCCGTTAGCGCCACCAACAGGTCAAATTCCCAGGTACATTTCTGCTTGTAACTTTTGAACCGTTGGTCTGATTTTCAAAAACTTGGTATCCCTGGAATCCTTGGGCCAAGACGAATCCAAGGCACCCCATGACGTCATTTCCGCCCATATATTTTTCCCGCCATTTTGAATTTTGTGAAAATCAATTAAAATGTTTCAACTCCCTCAACTTTTTACCAATTTCTCCCAAACTTGGAAGATAGCATAATTGGACGAACCTGCACAAAAGTTATACCCGGTGATTTGAATTTCACAAGTGTTTGGCCGTGGCAGCCAATCAAATTTGGCTGCGAAGACGCGAAACAGGAAGTGTGCTCATTTCTCGGCGGCCCTTTGGCCGATCTTGACGAAACTTGGTGGGATTATGCGGTACCCCTTCTCAAAGGGCCAGAAAAAAGGTGGAACAAATTGGCCGCTAGGGGGCGCTATAACTAGGAAAAATGTCTTTTGGCTCATATCTCATGATGCGTTTGGCCTAGAAACAAAATTCCACTATGTCAGGAATTCTTGGCTGAAGACGAATCCATCGCAACCTATGACGTCATATTCTGCCTTGAGGATTTTCCGCCATTTTGAATTTTGTTAAAATCAATGAAATTCTATGGCAACGCATAGAACCATCTGACTAGAGGTTTTTAAACTTGGCACACTGATTCTAGGCTGCCTCAAGGATCATGTCACCAAATTTCAACTCAACACCTCAAACTCTCTAGCGCCACCAACAGGTCAAAATCACAGGTACATTTCTGCTTGTTACTTTTGAACAATACGTCTGATCATCAAATTCTTAGTATCGCTGGGATGCTTGGCTCAAAAGGAATCCAACGCGCCCTGTCTCGTCATATTCCACCCAGGAGATTTTCCGCCATTTTGAATTATGTGAAAATCAATTAAAATGCTTCTCCTCCCTCAATTTTTGAAGAATTTCTCCCAAACTTGGTAGATGGCAACTGGGGACTAAGATGCATACATAACTTACCCGGTTTTTAGAATTTCTTAAGCGTTTGGCCGTGGCAGCCAATCAAAATTGGAAGGCAGATGCAAAACAGGAAGTGTGCTC
>NC_083575.1:76769523-76772023 GCF_027579695.1 Neoarius graeffei | reverse complement strand
CATATTGCACCTGGTAGATTTTCCGCCATTTTGAATTTTGTTAAAATCATTTAAATTGCTACTCGTCCCTCAATTTTTGACCAAATTTGCCCAGACTTGGTTGATAGCATCATTGGATCAAGCCCCACAAAATGTATCCTCAGTGTTTTGAAATTTTAAAACTGTTTGGCCGCAGCAGCCAATGAAACCCAGCTGCGAAGATGTCAAACAGGAAGTGAGCTCATATCTCGGCAGCCCTTTGACATTTCTTAACCAAACTTGGTCGGATTATGTGCCACCCCTCCCCAAGGGCCCAAACCAAATTTGGTGCACATTGGCCATTAGGGGGCGCTATAACTATACAAAATATGTTTTGGCTCATATGTCATTGAGCTCATATGTCAGCAGTCTTTTAGCACACACACACACACACACACACACACACACACCTAGTACACTTGAAGTAATTTCAGCCATCACAGTCAATCGAATTTGATGGTGAAGCCGCTGAACAGCAAATGACCTTGTATCTCAGTCAAACGATGGTATATCGACATGAAACTTCTTGTGGGTGCTCGTGACCATCTGTCTGGCCCAAATGCATTCTGCGAGCCTGACGACTAGGCTCATATGCTGCTTGGCCCCCACATTGCTGCTTGCAGCTATATTTATTATTATTATTATTATTATTCAGTCCACTTCCGCCTCTGCAAGTCTATGGCAGCCCATAGAACCGTCTGGTAAAAAGTTGTGAAATTTGGCCCACTGATTCTAGACACTCTCAACATTCCTCTCACCAAATTTCAGGCCTCCACCTCAAACCCGTTAGCGCCACCAACAGGTCAAAGTCCCAGGTACATTTCTGCTTGTAACTTTTGAACCGTTGGTCTGATTTTCAAAAACTTGGTATCCCTGGAATCCTTGGGCCAAGACGAATCCAACGCACCCCATGACGTCATTTCCCGCCCATATATTTTTCCCGCCATTTTGAATTTTGTGAAAATCAATTAAAATGTTTCAACTCCCTCAATTTTTTACCAATTTCTCCCAAACTTGGAAGATAGCATAATTGGACCAACCTGCACAAAAGTTATACCCGGTGATTTGAATTTCACAAGCGTTTGGCCGTGGCAGCCAATCAAACTTGGCTGCAAAGATGCGAAACAGGAAGTGTGCTCATTTCTCGGCCACCCTTTGGCGTATCTTAACGAAACTTGGTGCCTTTATGCAGCACCCCTCCCGAAAGGGCCCCAAAAAATTTGGAACAAATTGGCTGCTAGGGGGCGCTATAACTAGGAAAAATGTCTTTTGGCTCATATCTCATGACTCGTTTTGGCTAGAAACAAAATTCCACTATGGCAGGAATCCTTGGCTCAAGCCGAATCCATCGGACCCTATGACGTCATATTCTGCCTTGAGGATTTTCCGCCATTTTGAATTTTGTTAAAATCAGTGAAATTCTATGGCAACGCATAGAACCGTCTGACTAGAGGTTTTTAAACTTGGCACACTGATTCTAGGCTCCCTCAAGGATCTTGTCACCAAATTTCAACTCAGCACCTCAAACTCTCTAGCGCCACCAACAGGTCAAAGTTGCAAGTACACTTCTGCTTGTTACTTTTGAACCATACGTCTGATCATCAAAATCTTAGTATCGCTGGAATAGTTGGGTCACCACGAATCCAGGGGCCCTGTCTCGTCATATTCCACCCAGGAGATTTTCCGCCATTTTGAATTATGTGAAAATCAATTAAAATGCTTCTCCTCCCACAATTTTTGAAGAATTTCTCCCAAACTTGGTACATGGCAACTGGGGACTAAGCTGCACAAGAAACATACCCGGTTTTTAGAATTTCTTAAGCGTTTGGCCGTGGCAGCCAATCAAATTTGGCTGGCAGATGCAAGACAGGATGTGTGCTCATTTCTCGGCGAACCTTTGGCGTATCTTAACGAAACTTGGTGGCTTTATGCAACACCCCTCCCCAAAGGGGAGCAAAAAATTTGGAACAAATTGGCTGCTAGGGGGCGCTATAACTAGGAAAAATGTCTTTTGGCTCATATCTCATGATGCGTTTTGCCTAGAAACAAAATTCCACTATGTCAGGAATCCTTGGCTCAAGCCGAATCCACCGCACCCTATGACGTCATATTCTGCCTTGAGGATTTTCCACCATTTTGAATTTTGTTAAAATCAATGAAATTCTATGGCAATGCATAGAACCGTCTGACTAGAGGTTTTTAAACTTGGCACACTGATTCTAGGCTGCCTCAAGGATCTTGTCACCAAATTTCAACTCAGCACCTCAAACTCTCTAGCGCCACCAACAGGTCAAAATTGCAGGTACATTTCTGCTTGTTACTTTTGAACCATACGTCTGATCATCAAATTCTTAGTGTGGCTGGAATGCTTGGGTCAAAAGGAATCCAATGGGCCCTGTCTCCTCATATTCCACCCAGTAGATTTTCCGCCATTTTGAATTATGTGAAAATCAATTAAAATGCTTCTCCTCCCTCAATTTTT
>NC_083575.1:76752023-76754523 GCF_027579695.1 Neoarius graeffei | reverse complement strand
GGAAACTGCACAAGAATCTTACACGGATTTTCGAATTTCATAAGCGTTTGGCTGTGGCAGCCAATCAAATTTGGCTGCACAGACGCGAAAGAGGATGTGTGCTCACATCTCGGCCGCCCTTTGGCAGATCTTAACGAAACTTGGTGGCATTATGACAGACACCACCAGAAAGGTCCCCAAAAAACGTGGACCAACTTGGCCGCTAGGGGGCGCTATAACTAGCAAAAATGAATTTTGGCTCATATCTCATGATGCGTTTGGGCTAAAAACAAAATTCCACGATCTCTGGAATCCTTGGTTCAAGCCGAATCCATCGCACCCTATCACGTCATATTCAGCCTTGAGGATTTTCCGCCATTTTGAATTTTGTTAAAATCAATGAAATTCTATGGCAACCCATAGAACCGTCAGACGAGAGGTTGAGAAATTTGGCACACTGATTCTAGGCTCGCTCACGGTTCTTGTCAGCAAATTTCAACTCACCGCCTCAAACTCTCTAGCGCCACCAACAGGACAAAGTTGGAAGTACATTTCTGCTTGTTACTTTTGAACCGTACGGCTGATTGTCAAAATCTTAGTATTGCTGGAATCCATCGGTCAAACCGAATCCAACCTATCCTATCTCGTCATATTGCACCTGGTAGATTTTCCGCCATTTTGAAATTTGTTAAAATCATGTAAATTGCTACTCCTCCCTCAATTTTTGACCAAATTTGCCCAGACTTGGTTGATAGCATCATTGCACCAAGCCGCACAAAATTTATCCTCAGTCTTTTGAAATTTTTAAACTGTTTGGCCGCAGCAGCCAATGAAACTCAGCTGCGAAGATGTCAAACAGGATGTGAGCTCATATCTCGGCAGCCCTTTGACATTTCTTAACCAACCTTGGTGGGATTATGCCCCACCCCTCCGCAAGCTCTCCTACCAAATTTGGTGCACATTGGCCATTAGGGGGCGCTATAACTATACAAAATATATTTTGGCTCATATGTCATTGAGCTCATATGTCAGCAGTCTTCTAGCACACACACACACACACACACACACATACACACCAAGTACACTTGAAGTAATTTCAGCCATCACAGTCAATCGAATTTGATGATGAAGCCGCCGAACAACAAATGACCTTGTATCTCAGTCAAACGATGGTATATCGACATGAAACTTCTTGTGTGTGCTCGTGACCATCTGTCTGGCCCAAATGCATTCTGCGAGCCTGACGACTAGGCTCATAGCTTGCTTGGCCCCCTCATTGCTGCTTGCAGCTATATTTATTATTATTATTCAGTCCACTTCCGCCTCTGCAAGTCTATGGCAGCCCATAGAACCGTCTGGTAAAAAGTTGTGAAATTTGGCAGCCTGATTCTAGACACTCTCAACATTCCTCACAGCAAATTTCAGGCCTCTACCTCAAACCCGTTAGCGCCACCAACAGGTCAAAATCCCAGGTACATTTCTGCTTGTAACTTTTGAACCGTTGGTCTGATTTTCAAACACTTGGTATCCCTGGAATCCTTGGGCCAAGACGAATCCAACGCACCCCATGATGTCATTTCCGCCCATAGATTTTTCCCGCCATTTTGAATTTTGTGAAAATCAATTAAAATGTTTCAACTCCCTCAACTTTTTACCAATTTCTCCCAAACTTGGAAGATAGCATAATTGGACCAACCTGCACAAAAGTTATACCCGGTGATTTGAATTTCACAAGCGTTTGGCCGTGGCAGCCAATCAAATTTGGCTGCGAAGACGCGAAACAGGAAGTGTGCTCATTTCTCGGCGGCCCTTTGGCCGATCTTGACGAAACTTGGTGGGATTATGCGGTACCCCTTCTCAAAGGGCCACAAAAAAGTTGGAACAAATTGGCCGCTAGGGGGCGCTATAACTAGGAAAAATGTCTTTTGGCTCATATCTCATGATGCGTTTGGCCTAGAAACAAAATTCCACTATCTCAGGAATTCTTGGCTGAAGACGAATCCATCGCAACCTATGACGTCATATTCTGCCTTGAGGATTTTCCGCCATTTTGAATTTTGTTAAAATCAATGAAATTCTATGGCAACGCATAGAACCATCTGACTAGAGGTTTTTAAACTTGGCACACTGATTCTAGGCTGCCTCAAGGATCATGTCACCAAATTTCAACTCAACACCTCAAACTCTCTAGCGCCACCAACAGGTCAAAATCACAGGTACATTTCTGCTTGTTACTTTTGAACAATACGTCTGATCATCAAATTCTTAGTATCGCTGGGATGCATGGCTCAAAAGGAATCCAACGCGCCCTGTCTCGTCATATTCCACCCAGGAGATTTTCCGCCATTTTGAATTATGTGAAAATCAATTAAAATGCTTCTCCTCCCTCAATTTTTGAAGAATTTCTCCCAAACTTGGTAGATAGCAACTGGGGACTAAGCTGCATACAAAACTTACCCGGTTTTTAGAATTTCCTAAGCGTTTGGCCGTGGCAGCCAATCAAAATTGGAAGGCAGATGCA
>NC_083575.1:76739523-76742023 GCF_027579695.1 Neoarius graeffei | reverse complement strand
CCCTGTCTCGTCATATTCCACCCAGTAGATTTTCCGCCATTTTGAATTATGTGAAAATCAATTAAAATGCTTCTCCTCCCTCAATTTTTGAACAATTTCTCCCAAACTTGGTAGATGGCAACTGGGGACTAATCTGCACAAGAATCTTACCCGGTAATTAGAATTTCCTAAGCGTTTGGCTGTGGCAGCCAATCAAATTTGGCTTGCAGATGCAAAACAGGAAGTGTGCTCATTTCTCAGCCACCCTTTGGCCTATCTTAACAAAACTTGGTGGCTTTATGCAGCACCCCTCCCCAAAGGGCAGCAAAAAATTTGGAACAAATTGGCTGCTAGGGGGCGCTATAACTAGGAAAAATGTCTTTTGGCTCATATCTCATGATGCGTTTTGGGTAGAAACAAAATTCCACTATCTCTGGAATCCATGGGTCAAGGCGAATGCATGGCACCCTATGCCGTCATATTCTGACTTGAGGATTTTCTGCCATTTTGAATTTTGTTAAAATCAAAGAAATTCGATGGCCACCCATAGAACCGTATGACTAGAGGTTTTCAAATTTGGTAGACTGATTCTAGGCTCCCTCAAGGGTCTTGTGACCAAATTTCAACTCACCACCTCAAACTCTCTAGCGCCACCAACAGGTCAAATTCACAGGTACATTTCTGGTTGTTACTTTTGAACCATACGTCTGATCGTCAAAAGCTTAGTATCTCTGGAATGCTTGGGTCAAAATGAATCCAACGCGCCCTGTTTCGTCATATTGCACCTGGTAGATTTTACGCCATTTTGAATTATGTGAAAATCAATTAAAATGCTACTCCTCCCTCAGTTTTTGACCATTTTCTCCCAAATTTGGTCCATAGCAACTGTGGAGGAAGCTGCAGAAGAAACTTACACAGATTTTCGAATTTCATAAGCGTTTGGCCGTGGCAGCCAATCAAATTTGGCTGCACAGACGCGAAAGAGGATGTGTGCTCACATCTCGGCCGCCCTTTGGCAGGATCTTAACGAAACTTGGGGGCATTATGCCAGACACCACCAGAAAGGTCCCCAAAAATCTTGGACCAACTTGGCCGCTAGGGGGCGCTATAACTAGCAAAAATGAATTTTGGCTCATATCTCATGATGCGTTTGGGCTAGAAACAAAATTCCATGATCTCTGGAATCCTTGGCTCAAGCCGAATCCATCGGACCCTATCACGTCATATTCAGCCTTTAGGATTTTCCGCCATTTTGAAGTTTGTAAAAATCAATTAAAATGCTTCTCCTCCCTCAATTTTTCACCAATTTCTCCCAAACTTGGTAGATAGCAACTTTGGACTAAGCTGCACAAGGGCATTACCTGGCCCAAGTGCATTCTGCTGGCCTTCCGACTAGGCTCATATGCTGCTTGGCCCCCACATTGCTGCTTGCAGCTATATTTGGGGGCCAAGCAGCGAAGCTGCGAAGGCACCCATAGTGATTCTATTGTTTCTTATTATTATTATTATTATTATTATTATTATTATTATTATTATTATTCAGTCCACTTCCGCCTCTGCAAGTCTATGGCAGCCCATAGAACCGTCTGGTAAAAAGTTGTGAAATTTGGCACACTGATTCTAGACACTCTCAAGATTCCTCTCAACAAATTTCAGGCCTCTACCTCAAACCCGTTAGCGCCACCAACAGGTCAAAATCTCAGGTACATTTCTGCTTGTAACTCTTGAACCGTTGGTCTGATTTTCAAAAACTTGGTATCCCTGGAATCCTTCGGCCAAGACGAATCCAACGCACCCCATGACGTCATTTCCGCCCATATATTTTTCCCGCCATTTTGAATTTTGTGAAAATCAATTAAAATGTTTCAACTCCCTCAATTTTTTACCAATTTCTCCCAAACTTGGAAGATAGCATAATTGGACCAACCTGCACAAAAGTTATACCCGGTGATTTGAATTTCACAAGCGTTTGGCCGTGGCAGCCAATCAAATTTGGCTGCGAAGACGTGAAACAGGAAGTGTGCTCATTTCTCGGTGGCCCTTTGGCCTATCTTGACGAAACTTGGTGGGATTATGCGGCACCGCTTCTCAAAGGGCCCCCAAAAATTTGGAACAAATTGGCCGCTAGGGGGCGCTATAACTAGGAAAAATGTCTTTTGGCTCATATCTGATGATGCGTTTGGCCTAGAAACAAAATTCCACTATGTCAGGAATTCTTGGCTGAAGACGAATCCATCGCAACCTATGACGTCATATTCTGCCTTGAGGATTTTCCGCCATTTTGAATTTTGTTAAAATCAATGAAATTCTATGGCAACGCATAGAACCGTCTGACTAGAGGTTTTTAAACTTGGCACACTGATTCTAGGCTGCCTCAAGGATCATGTCACCAAATTTCAACTCAACACCTCAAACTCTCTAGCGCCACCAACAGGTCAAAGTCACAGGTACATTTCTGCTTGTTACTTTTGAACAATACGTCTGATCATCAAATTCTTAGTATTGCTGGGATGGTTGGCTC
>NC_083575.1:76724523-76729523 GCF_027579695.1 Neoarius graeffei | reverse complement strand
GTCATATTCTGACTTGAGGATTTTCCGCCATTTTGAATTTTGTTAAAATCAAAGAAATTCGATGGCAACCCATAGAACCGTATGACTAGAGGTTTTCAAATTTGGCAGACTGATTCTAGGCACCCTCAAGGGTCTTGTGACCAAATTTCAACTCACCACCTCAAACTCTCTAGCGCCACCAACAGGTCAAATTCGCAGGTACATTTCTGGTTGTTACTTTTGAACCATACGTCTGATCGTCAAAAGCTTAGTATCTCTGGAATGCTTGGGTCAAAATGAATCCAACGCGCCCTGTTTCGTCATATTGCACCTGGTAGATTTTCCGCCATTTTGAATTATGTGAAAATCAATTAAAATGCTACTCCTCCCTCAGTTTTTGACCATTTTCTCCCAAATTTGGTCCATAGCAACGGTGGAGGAAACTGCACAAGAATCTTACACGGATTTTCGAATTTCATAAGCGTTTGGCTGTGGCAGCCAATCAAATTTGGCTGCACAGACGCGAAAGAGGATGTGTGCTCACATCTCGGCCGCCCTTTGGCAGATCTTAACGAAACTTGGTGGCATTATGACAGACACCACCAGAAAGGTCCCCAAAAAACGTGGACCAACTTGGCCGCTAGGGGGCGCTATAACTAGCAAAAATGAATTTTGGCTCATATCTCATGATGCGTTTGGGCTAAAAACAAAATTCCACGATCTCTGGAATCCTTGGTTCAAGCCGAATCCATCGCACCCTATCACGTCATATTCAGCCTTGAGGATTTTCCGCCATTTTGAATTTTGTTAAAATCAATGAAATTCTATGGCAACCCATAGAACCGTCAGACGAGAGGTTGAGAAATTTGGCACACTGATTCTAGGCTCGCTCAAGGTTCTTGTCAGCAAATTTCAACTCACCGCCTCAAACTCTCTAGCGCCACCAACAGGACAAAGTTGGAAGTACATTTCTGCTTGTTACTTTTGAACCGTACGGCTGATTGTCAAAATCTTAGTATTGCTGGAATCCATCGGTCAAACCGAATCCAACCTATCCTATCTCGTCATATTGCACCTGGTAGATTTTCCGCCATTTTGAAATTTGTTAAAATCATGTAAATTGCTACTCCTCCCTCAATTTTTGACCAAATTTGCCCAGACTTGGTTGATAGCATCATTGCACCAAGCCGCACAAAATTTATCCTCAGTCTTTTGAAATGTTTAAACTGTTTGGCCGCAGCAGCCAATGAAACTCAGCTGCGAAGATGTCAAACAGGATGTGAGCTCATATCTCGGCAGCCCTTTGACATTTCTTAACCAACCTTGGTGGGATTATGCCCCACCCCTCCGCAAGCTCTCCTACCAAATTTGGTGCACATTGGCCATTAGGGGGCGCTATAACTATACAAAATATATTTTGGCTCATATGTCATTGAGCTCATATGTCAGCAGTCTTCTAGCACACACACACACACACACACACACACATACACACCAAGTACACTTGAAGTAATTTCAGCCATCACAGTCAATCGAATTTGATGATGAAGCCGCCGAACAACAAATGACCTTGTATCTCAGTCAAACGATGGTATATCGACATGAAACTTCTTGTGTGTGCTCGTGACCATCTGTCTGGCCCAAATGCATTCTGCGAGCCTGACGACTAGGCTCATAGGCTGCTTGGCCCCCTCATTGCTGCTTGCAGCTATATTTGGGGGCCAAGCAGCAAAGCTGCGAAGGCACCCATAGTGATTCTATTGTTTCTTATTATTATTATTATTATTATTATTATTATTATTATTATTATTATTCAGTCCACTTCCGCCTCTGCAAGTCTATGGCAGCCCATAGAACCGTCTGGTAAAAAGTTGTGAAATTTGGCACACTGATTCTAGACACTCTCAACATTCCTCTCACCAAATTTCAGGCCTCTACCTCAAACCCGTTAGCGCCACCAACAGGTCAAAGTCCCAGGTACATTTCTGCTTGTAACTTTTGAACCGTTGGTCTGATTTTCAAAAACTTGGTATCCCTGGAATCCTTGGGCCAAGACGAATCCAACGCACCCCATGACGTCATTTCCCGCCCATATATTTTTCCCGCCATTTTGAATTTTGTGAAAATCAATTAAAATGTTTCAACTCCCTCAATTTTTTACCAATTTCTCCCAAACTTGGAAGATAGCATAATTGGACCAACCTGCACAAAAGTTATACCCGGTGATTTGAATTTCACAAGCGTTTGGCCGTGGCAGCCAATCAAACTTGGCTGCAAAGATGCGAAACAGGAAGTGTGCTCATTTCTCGGCCACCCTTTGGCGTATCTTAACGAAACTTGGTGCCTTTATGCAGCACCCCTCCCGAAAGGGCCCCAAAAAATTTGGAACAAATTGGCTGCTAGGGGGCGCTATAACTAGGAAAAATGTCTTTTGGCTCATATCTCATGACTCGTTTTGGCTAGAAACAAAATTCCACTATGGCAGGAATCCTTGGCTCAAGACGAATCCATCGCACCCTATGACGTCATATTCTGCCTTGAGGATTTTCCGCCATTTTGAATTTTGTTAAAATCAGTGAAATTCTATGGCAACGCATAGAACCGTCTGACTAGAGGTTTTTAAACTTGGCACACTGATTCTAGGCTCCCTCAAGGATCTTGTCACCAAATTTCAACTCAGCACCTCAAACTCTCTAGCGCCACCAACAGGTCAAAGTTGCAAGTACACTTCTGCTTGTTACTTTTGAACCATACGTCTGATCATCAAAATCTTAGTATCGCTGGAATACTTGGGTCACCACGAATCCAGGGGCCCTGTCTCGTCATATTCCACCCAGGAGATTTTCCGCCATTTTGAATTATGTGAAAATCAATTAAAATGCTTCTCCTCCCACAATTTTTGAAGAATTTCTCCCAAACTTGGTACATGGCAACTGGGGACTAAGCTGCACAAGAAACATACCCGGTTTTTAGAATTTCTTAAGCGTTTGGCCGTGGCAGCCAATCAAATTTGGCTGGCAGATGCAAGACAGGAAGTGTGCTCATTTCTCGGCGAACCTTTGGCGTATCTTAACGAAACTTGGTGGCTTTATGCAAGACCCCTCCCCAAAGAGCAGCAAAAAATTTGGAACAAATTGGCTGCTAGGGGGCGCTATAACTAGGAAAAATGTCTTTTGGCTCATATCTCATGATGCGTTTGGGCTAGAAACAAAATTCCACTATGTCAGGAATCCTTGGCTCAAGCCGAATCCACCGCACCCTATGACGTCATATTCTGCCTTGAGGATTTTCCACCATTTTGAATTTTGTTAAAATCAATGAAATTCTATGGCAATGCATAGAACCGTCTGACTAGAGGTTTTTAAACTTGGCACACTGATTCTAGGCTGCCTCAAGGATCTTGTCACCAAATTTCAACTCAGCACCTCAAACTCTCTAGCGCCACCAACAGGTCAAAATTGCAGGTACATTTCTGCTTGTTACTTTTGAACCATACGTCTGATCATCAAATTCTTAGTGTGGCTGGAATGCTTGGGTCAAAAGGAATCCAATGGGCCCAGTCTCCTCATATTCCACCCAGTAGATTTTCCGCCATTTTGAATTATGTGAAAATCAATTAAAATGCTTCTCCTCCCTCAATTTTTGGAAAATTTCTCCCAAACGTGGTACATGGCAACTGGGGCCTAAGCTGCACAAGAAATATGCCCGGTTTTTAGAATTTCTTAAGCGTTTGGCCGTGGCAGCCAATCAAATTTGGCTGGCATATGCAAAACAGGAAGTTTGCTCATTTCTCGGCCACCCTTTGGCGTATCTTAACGAAACTGGGTGGCTTTATGCAGCACCCCTCCCCAAAGGGCAGCAAAAAATTTGGACCAAATTGGCTGCTAGGGGGCGCTATAACTAGGAAAAATGTCTTTAGGCTCATATCTCATGATGCGTTTTGGCTAGAAACAAAATTCCACTATGTCAGGAATCCTTGGCTCAAGACGAACTCATCGCACCCTATGACGTCATATTCTGCCTTGAGGATTTTCCACCATTTTGAATTTTGTTAAAATCAATGAAATTCTATGGCAATGCATAGAACCGTCTGACTAGAGGTTTTTAAACTTGGCACACTGATTCTAGGCTGCCTCAAGGATCTTGTCACCAAATTTCAACTCAGCACCACAAACTCTCTAGCGCCACCAACAGGTCAAAATTGCAGGTACATTTCTGCTTGTTACTTTTGAACCATACGTCTGATCATCATATTCTTAGTGTGGCTGGAATGCTTGGGTCAAAAGGAATCCAACGCACCCTGTTTCATCATGTTCCACCCAGTAGATTTTCCGCCATTTTGAATTATGTGAAAATCAATTAAAATGCTTCTCCTCCCTCAATTTTTGACCCATTTCTCCCAAACTTGGTAGATGGCACCTGGGGACTAAGCTGCATAAAATACTTACCCGCTTTTTAGAATTTCCTAAGCGTTTGGCCGTGGCAGCCAATCAAATTTGGATGGCAGATGCAAAACAGGAAGTGTGCTCATTTCTCAGCCACCCTTTGGCGTATCTTAACGAAAGTTGGTCGCATTATGCAGGACGCCTCCCCAAAGGGCTGCAAAAAATTTGGAACAAATTGGCTGCTAGGGGGCGCTATAACTGGGAAAAATGTCTTTTGGCTCATATCTCATGATGACTTTTGGGTAGAAACAAAATTTCATGATCTCTGGAATCCATGGGTCAAGACGAATCCATCGCACCCTATGACGTCATATTCTGACTTGAGGATTTTCCGCCATTTTGAATTTTGTTAAAATCAATGAAAGTCGATGGCAACGCATAGAACCATCTGACTAGAGGTTTTTAAACTTGGCACACTGATTCTAGGCTGCCTCAAGGATCATGTCACCAAATTTCAACTCAGCACCTCAAACTCTCTAGCGCCACCAACAGGTCAAAGTCGCAGGTACATTTCTGCTTGTTTCTTTTGAACCATACGTCTGATCATCAGACTCTTACGACCGCTGGAATGCGTGG
>NC_083575.1:76717023-76722023 GCF_027579695.1 Neoarius graeffei | reverse complement strand
CCATTTTGAATTTTGTTAAAATCAGTGAAATTCTATGGCAACGCATAGAACCGTCTGACTAGAGGTTTTTAAACTTGGCACACTGATTCTAGGCTCCCTCAAGGATCTTGTCACCAAATTTCAACTCAGCACCTCAAACTCTCTAGCGCCACCAACAGGTCAAAGTTGCAAGTACACTTCTGCTTGTTACTTTTGAACCATACGTCTGATCATCAAAATCTTAGTATCGCTGGAATACTTGGGTCACCACGAATCCAGGGGCCCTGTCTCGTCCTATTCCACCCAGGAGATTTTCCGCCATTTTGAATTATGTGAAAATCAATTAAAATGCTTCTCCTCCCACAATTTTTGAAGAATTTCTCCCAAACTTGGTACATGGCAACTGGGGACTAAGCTGCACAAGAAACATACCCGGTTTTTAGAATTTCTTAAGCGTTTGGCCGTGGCAGCCAATCAAATTTGGCTGGCAGATGCAAGACAGGAAGTGTGCTCATTTCTCGGCGAACCTTTTGCGTATCTTAACGAAACTTGGTGGCTTTATGCAACACCCCTCCCCAAAGGGCAACAAAAAATTTGGAGCAAATTGGCTGCTAGGGGGCGCTATAACTAGGAAAAATGTCTTTTGGCTCATATCTCATGATGCGTTTTGCCTAGAAACAAAATTCCCCTATGTCAGGAATCCTTGGCTCAAGCCGAATCCACCGCACCCTATGACGTCATATTCTGCCTTGAGGATTTTCCACCATTTTGAATTTTGTTAAAATCAATGAAATTCTATGGCAATGCATAGAACCGTCTGACTAGAGGTTTTTAAACTTGGCACACTGATTCTAGGCTGCCTCAAGGATCTTGTCACCAAATTTCAACTCAGCACCTCAAACTCTCTAGCGCCACCAACAGGTCAAAATTGCAGGTACATTTCTGCTTGTTACTTTTGAACCATACGTCTGATCATCAAATTCTTAGTGTGGCTGGAATGCTTGGGTCAAAAGGAATCCAATGGGCCCTGTCTCCTCATATTCCACCCAGTAGATTTTCCGCCATTTTGAATTATGTGAAAATCAATTAAAATGCTTCTCCTCCCTCAATTTTTGGAAAATTTCTCCCAAACGTGGTACATGGCAACTGGGGCCTAAGCTGCATAAGAAATATGCCCGGTTTTTAGAATTTCTTAAGCGTTTGGCCGTGGCAGCCAATCAAATTTGGCTGGCATATGCAAAACAGGAAGTTTGCTCATTTCTCAGCCACCCTTTGGCGTATCTTAACGAAACTGGGTGGCTTTATGCAGCACCCCTCCCCAAAGGGCAGCAAAAAAATTGGAACAAATTGGCTGCTAGGGGGCGCTATAACTAGGAAAAATGTCTTTAGGCTCATATCTCATGATGCGTTTTGGCTAGAAACAAAATTCCACTATGTCAGGAATCCTTGGCTCAAGACGAACTCATCGCACCCTATGACGTCATATTCTGCCTTGATGATTTTCCGCCATTTTGAATTTTGTTAAAATCAATGAAATTCAATGGCAACGCATAGAACCGTCTGACTAGAGGTTTTTAAACTTGGCATACTGATTCTAGGCTGCCTCAAGGATCTTGTCACCAAATTTCAACTCAGCACCTCAAAAACTCTAGCGCCACCAACAGGTCAAAGTCGCAGGTACATTTCTGCTTGTTACTTTTGAAACATTCGTCTGATCATCAAAATCTTAGTATCTCTAGAATGCTTGGGTCACAAGGAATCCAACGCGCCCTGTCTCGTCATATTCTACCCAGTAGATTTTCCGGCATTTTGAATTATGTGAAAATCAATTAAAATGCTTCTCCTCCCTCAGTTTTTGACCAATTTCTCCCAAACTTGGTAGATAGCAACTCTGGAGGAGCCTACACAAGGATCTTACACGGATTTTTGAATTTCATAAACGTTTGGCCGTGGCAACCAATCAAATTTGGCTGAGCATATGCGAACCAGGAAGTGTGCTCATATCTCGGCCGCCCTTTGGCGTATCTAAATGAAACTTGGTGGCATTGTGCAAGACCTCTCCAAAAAGGGCCCCAACAAATTTGGAACACATTGGCGGCAAGGGGGCGCTATAACAAGGAAAAATGTCTTTTTGCTCATATCTCATGATGCGTTTTGGGTAGAAACAAAATTCCACTATCGCTGGAATCCTTGGGTCAAGCCGAATCCATCACAACCTATGAGGTCATATTCAGACTTGAGGATTTTCCGCCATTTTGAATTTCGTGAAAATCAATTAAAATGCTTCTCCTACCTCAATTTTTGACCAATTTCTCCCAAACTTGGTACATCGCAACTTTGCACTAGGCTGCACAAGGGCATTACATGGCGCAAATGCCTTCTACTGGCCTGACATCTCGTCTCATATGCTGCTTGGCCCCCACATTGCTGCTTGCAGCTATATTTGGGGGCCAAGCAGCGAAGCTGCGAAGGCACCCATAGTGATTCTATTGTTTCTTATTGGGGGCCAAGCAGCAAAGCTGCGAAGGCACCCATAGTGATTCTATTGTTTCTTATTATTATTATTATTATTATTATTATTATTATTATTATTATTATTATTCAGTCCACTTCCGCCTCTGCAAGTCTATGGCAGCCCATAGAACCGTCTGGTAAAAAGTTGTGAAATTTGGCACACTGATTCTAGACACACTCAACATTCCACTCACCAAATTTCAGGCCTCTACCTCAAACCCGTTAGCGCCACCAACAGGTCAAAGTCCCAGGTACATTTCTGCTTGTATCTTTTGAACCGTTGGTCTGATTTTCAAAAAACTTGGTATTGCTGGAATCCTTGGGCCAAGACGAATCCAAAGCACCCCATGACGTCATTTCCCGCCCATATATTTTTCCCGCCATTTTGAATTTTGTGAAAATCAATTAAAATGTTTCAACTCCCTCAATTTTTTACCAATTTCTCCCAATCTTGGAAGATAGCATAATTGGACCAACCTGCACAAAAGTTATACCCGGTGATTTGAATTTCACAAGCGTTTGGCCGTGGCAGCCAATCAAACTTGGCTGCAAAGATGCGAAACAGGAAGTGTGCTCATTTCTCGGCCACCCTTTGGCGTATCTTAACGAAACTTGGTGCCTTTATGCAGCACCCCTCCCGAAAGGGCCCCAAAAAATTTGGAACAAATTGGCTGCTAGGGGGCGCTATAACTAGGAAAAATGTCTTTTGGCTCATATCTCATGACTCGTTTTGGCTAGAAACAAAATTCCACTATGGCAGGAATCCTTGGCTCAACACGAATCCATCGCACCCTATGACGTCATATTCTGCCTTGAGGATTTTCCGCCATTTTGAATTTTGTTAAAATCAGTGAAATTCTATGGCAACGCATAGAACCGTCTGACTAGAGGTTTTTAAACTTGGCACACTGATTCTAGGCTCCCTCAAGGATCTTGTCACCAAATTTCAACTCAGCACCTCAAACTCTCCAGCGCCACCAACAGGTCAAATTTGCAAGTACACTTCTGCTTGTTACTTTTGAACCATACGTCTGATCATCAAAATCTTAGTATCGCTGGAATCCTTGGGTCACCATGAATCCAGGGGCCCTGTCTCGTCCTATTCCACCCAGGAGATTTTCCGCCATTTTGAATTATGTGAAAATCAATTAAAATGCTTCTCCTCCCACAATTTTTGAAGAATTTCTCCCAAACTTGGTACATGGCAACTGGGGACTAAGCTGCACAAGAAACATACCCGGTTTTTAGAATTTCTTAAGCGTTTGGCCGTGGCAGCCAATCAAATTTGGCTGGCAGATGCAAGACAGGAAGTGTGCTCATTTCTCGGCGAACCTTTGGCGTATTTTAACGAAACTTGGTGGCTTTATGCAACACCCCTCCCCAAAGGGCAGCAAAAAATTTGGAGCAAATTGGCTGCTAGGGGGCGCTATAACTAGGAAAAATGTCTTTTGGCTCATATCTCATGATGCGTTTTGCCTAGAAACAAAATTCCACTATCTCAGGAATCCTTGGCTCAAGCCGAATCCACCGCACCCTATGACGTCATATTCTGCCTTGAGGATTTTCCACCATTTTGAATTTTGTTAAAATCAATGAAATTCTATGGCAATGCATAGAACCGTCTGACTAGAGGTTTTTAAACTTGGCACACTGATTCTAGGCTCCCTCAAGGATCTTGTCACCAAATTTCAACTCAGCACCTCAAACTCTCTAGCGCCACCAACAGGTCAAAATTGCAGGTACATTTCTGCTTGTTACTTTTGAACCATACGTCTGATCATCAAATTCTTAGTGTGGCTGGAATGCTTGGGTCAAAAGGAATCCAATGGGCCCTGTCTCCTCATATTCCACCCAGTAGATTTTCCGCCATTTTGAATTATGTGAAAATCAATTAAAATGCTTCTCCTCCCTCAATTTTTGGAAAATTTCTCCCAAACGTGGTACATGGCAACTGGGGCCTAAGCTGCACAAGAAATATGCCCGGTTTTTAGAATTTCTTAAGCGTTTGGCCGTGGCAGCCAATCAAATTTGGCTGGCAGATGCAAAACAGGAAGTTTGCTCATTTCTCAGCCACCCTTTGGCGTATCTTAACGAAACTGGGTGGCTTTATGCAGCACCCCTCCCCAAAGGGCAGCAAAAAAATTGGAACAAATTGGCTGCTAGGGGGCGCTATAACTAGGAAAAATGTCTTTAGGCTCATATCTCATGATGCGTTTTGGCTAGAAACAAAATTCCACTATGTCAGGAATCCTTGGCTCAAGACGAACTCATCGCACCCTATGACGTCATATTCTGCCTTGAGGATTTTCCGCCATTTTGAATTTTGTTAAAATCAATGAAATTCAATGGCAACGCATAGAACCGTCTGACTAGAGGTTTTAAACTTGGCATACTGATTCTAGGCTGCCTCAAGGATCTTGTCACCAAATTTCAACTCAGCACCTCAAAAACTCTAGCGCCACCAACAGGTCAAAGTCGCAGGTACATTTCTGCTTGTTACTTTTGAA